>NW_002987375.1:0-3753 GCF_000006295.1 Pediculus humanus corporis
CCCTCGTGTGAGAATAATGATGATGATAAAAATAAATAAGTGGAAAATCTTAAATAAATTCGGAAAAATCGATAATGAAATCTTATCAAAAAATGGAAAAACGTACCATTGTTTACACCTTAAAAGGTTTTTCACGAAAGTAAAAATTTCCATTTAAACAAACCGTACATAAATAATGATAATAATAATAATAATTTGAAACGCAAATCGTTAACCCTAATTAAAAAATTAAAATTAAATGACAAAACGCTTTTCTTTTTTTTTTTTTTTCTGTTCTTCGAATAAAACATAGAGTAATAAATTTAACGACAGTTATTGAAATATACTACTGGAAAATTCTTCGAGGAAAAACTTTAACCTTATTTTGAAATATATATGCAACCTGTCAACCGAAACTAATAATAATTTTTTTTAAATAAAACCACGACGTTACATAAATGTGCACGGTAGAATAAGAATAAGAATAAGAAAAAAAACCTTTTTACGTAACCTTTCGAAAATCCTTACGATAAAACATTTTACGTTTATTTTATTTCGCATTCTAGAATTTTCTTTATTATTATCATTATTATAAATTCTAGAAAATTTAATAGTATTATCTCGTTTTGTATAATTACATCATTTGTTAAAATTTATGTTACACGAGGGTGAAAAAAAAATATACGATAATAATAATAATAATAAAATTCTTGTCAGGTAGTAAGTCAGTAAAACCTAATTGTCAATATAACGATAAGATTAAAAACGTTTAAATGGATGTTTTACTCTCTCTCTCTCTCTCTCTCTCTCTCGTAAATTACCATTAGAAAAAAATATCGTGGTTTTAATTTTATTATGACGTACCTTTAAAATTTGTTTTTCCACCAACAACAACAACCAATCGTCGGTAAAATCCTGCGTGTGTTTGTTCGAATAAATTCATTTACTTTTATTTGGCTTTCCATGAACGTTTCATCGAACGTGTTTGCACACTCCGAAGAATCTGTAAAGTAAAAAAAAATCGTTATTAAAAATAAAAATAAAACGGTTTATCGATATCGATCGATTTCAAAATAATAATAATAATAATATTTTTGAAAATATTAAATAAATGTATACGTTTTGGAGTTATTTATTACAAACGAATGGTGAATGTTTTTATTAAATATTTTATTTATTTTTTTTTGTTACTCACACACACACACACACATCAAGGCACGATTTTCAAGGTTTTCCATGTCATCGTTAAATAACGTTTAATTGAGTATTCATATATGCCGATATACTATTTTTTTTTTTTGCATACCATCAATCATTTGTTGAATATTGTCAAATAGTGTAATAACAATACGTGTGAAAATACACTAGAGATATATTTATATTTTTTTTTTTTTTTGAAAAATTTATGTTTTTTTCATCCCTCTACATTTTTTTTTTTTTTGTTAAAAAGATATTTTTGTAATGGTCCGTAAATGAACATCAACGCGAAATATTTTTATAAATAGCTTAACACTTTTCGAAAGTAATTCAACAACAACAACAACAACGAACCCGAACCCTTTTATGTAAAAAAGCAAAATAAAAAAAGGATGATGGCGATGATAGAGAGAGAAAATTTTTTTATTTTTAGATTTTCGACATTTTTTTTTAACCGTAAAACATTTTCATTGTGTAAATTTTATATTTAGCAACCTTGAAAATGCATCAATTTTTATATATAATAAAAAATGCAAAACTGCGACTTGTGTTTTATGTTAAAGGAAAAACATAATCGAATCAGTTTTCTTTGTTTTTCCTGGAGTTTCGCCCTTCCTTTTCTAAGGAATATAAATTTTGAAATGTAAAAAATAATGCGTGTTCTACAAAAGTATATCTACCATACTTAATGTATCTTTGATTCTAATAATGACGTCATTAACAACGGTGTATGTGTGTGTGTGTGTGTGTGTGTGTGTGTGTGTGATTGTTAAATACAACGTGTAAATCTGTGTCATGGTTTTTTACCCGGTAAAGATTCGATTGAGTTAAGTTATTTTCTTTACCACATTTTAAAAGAGTTTTCCAAAAAGTACCTTAATGTAAAACTTACATGCCATCGATAATAATGCGTCAGAGTCATAGGCGAATATTATTTTACTAAGACGACTTATATATCTTAGTGTCATTGAAACTCAAATAAAAGGTCATTTTGTGACCTTCTGAATCATGTTCTGGTTGTGGACCCAAGTCTTTCACTGTTTTGTCGTAATATAAATGCGTTAGGCAAACTATTATTGACCTATTTTATCAACTAAAAAAAAAAAAAAAAAACAGTTATTAATATTTAAGATAACTATAAAAAAAAAATATTTATTTATTTATTCAAAAAAAAAAAACTTATTAATTATTTATATTAAAAAAAAATTAAAATTTTGTTTATTTTACTTTCTTTTTTTTTTTCTATCAAAATTTTAGTTATAAAATTTGAAAGGGTTTTTACAAAAAAGTAAAAGTAATATTTTTTTTAAACTCTTAATCAAAGCCCAGAATATTTTTTTGAATATTTAATTTCGATGGTATTTTTTTTTTTTTGGAAAATAATCGATTTTGTAATAAAATTGTTTTTTATTTTTTATCCAGGTGGAACAAATCACGGCTGAATATAAAGTAAGAGCTTTGCAATTTCATCCAGATAAAAACGATGGTGATAAAGAAGCAGAAATAAAATTTCAAAAAATGAAAGTGAGAATTTTGTAATAAAAAAATTTACCGAAAAGGAAAATTTTTATTACTTTTTTTTAAATGAAAATTTTTTCAGGAAGCAAAAGAAACATTGTGCGATCCGGAAAAAAGAGCAAATTATGACAAATGGAGAAACAGCGGAATATCCGTGAGTTATAAACAATGGCTCGGAATGAAAGAACACGTGCATCAGGTATTAAACTCATTTAAAAAAAAAAAAAAACAAAAAACTTTACCTCGACAAAAAAAAAAGAAAATGGAAAATTTTTGTTCCAGTCGATGCATTGGGCAACTCATAAAACCAAAGATAGAATGCTTCCTGAGGGATCGAGTTCAGCAGCTCAGAGGGCAGCAAGCAGCGGTCCTCCAGGTGCTCATCGTCGTGCATCCGAAGGCGGCGCTAACATACATTGGGGAGGTAGAGGAAACGTTCAGTGGGATTCATCAGCTTCATCTGAAATCGTCAATAAATTTCGAAATTACGAAATATAATTTTTCCGAGCTCAAACCTCCCTAAAGGTCTATATATATAATACATCTTTATAAATTTACAATTTTAATTTAATTAATGTTAATTATATATAAATGTTGTAAAGGTCCAAATGGGTTTATTTTAAAAAAAAAAAAAAACCCAAAATTCCACTTTAAATGTGATATTTGAAAAAAAAATCTTCTTATTTAGATGTTAAAAAATTTCTTTATTTATTACCTAGTTGTAAGAAAAGTTATTTCCGATAAAAGGGTAAAAGCCTTCATGCGAAACTACAAAAACTGCTAATGGATTTTATTATTATTATTATTATTACTATAAATAATACATATAAATATATCGAACTGCTTTTTTTTAACGTTAAAAATAAATCAAATCGTGTAAAAAAAAATATATATATATACGAAATATTACTTACCACAATAATTAATTATTCCACATCGGGTCCAATAATCGCAACACATTATGTTTTTATGTTTTCTGAACAAACAAAAACATTAGCCAGTTATCCAATAAATTGTTTCGCATTTAGGATAATTAAGACTGGAGAGACTGCTATATAA
>NW_002987375.1:4047-63400 GCF_000006295.1 Pediculus humanus corporis
TAATAATAATAAATTTTTAATCGATGTGATTCAATCTGAAAAAAATATATATTTAATAAAAAAAAACGTTGAACGTTATTAATTCTTCATATTATTAAAACTTAAATTTAAATTATTTCATTTAATATCATTATTATTATTTTAAATTAATTTAAATTATTTAAAAATAAATTTTCTTATTGTGATTAAATATATATTTTAAAATAAAAAATTCGTTATTTTTTAATAAAAAAAATAAAATTTTATTTAATTCTACTTTCATATTTAAAATCTTGTTATCATAATCACAATCAATCAATTTTCGAAAAATTATTTTTTATGTATTTTTATATCAAAAAAAAAAATAAATAAATAAATAAATAAACTTAAGACATTTATGTGTATTAATGAGTAAAAGTTTTTTTTTTTTTTTTTTTTTTAAGTTGGTCACAAAACAGGTACTTATAAAATGAATTAATATTATTATTAAAATTATTTTTTTGTAACTGATTTAGAAGTTTATTTATTTATTTATTTATTTATTTTTTGTTTTTTGATAAGTGATAAGTTATATATTTTTTTTTAAATTATTATTTTCGACGATTATTATTATTATTATTATTATTATTATTATTAAAAAATTTTATTCTATTGTACTAAGGTATGCGACAGAAATTAATTTAAGAACCTAGTCACATTCAAAGTTTAAAATGTTTATATCAATGTTAAATGTTTGCAATCAAAAAAAATAAATAAATAAATATAAGATTTATTAAACAAAAAAAAAAAAAACTCTAATTTATTTTTTATTCTGTATATTTCTTATATTTATTTTTAATATAATAAATATATATATATATAAACATACCTTTGAAAAACTTCCTGACTGAATAATTTTTTATTTCTTATTGTGAAAATTAAATTTTTTTTTTTTTTTTTTTATGGTGGCTTGCACAAAATCTTTCATTTTAAATAATTTTACATAATCCTTTTTTTATAAAATTATTATCACAATATTTAATTTGTTAATATTTGAGTACCTAAAAATAATAATATTTATTTTAATTGGTATTTAAAATAGAATTTATTGGGCAAAAAAAAAAAAAGTTTTTTAACAACCGTTAAAAGCAATTTGTTCGTCAATGATGGCAGCACTGATCAAACCATGTGCTTTTGTTTCATTCAATATAGTAAATGTAAATTACATATAGTAAACTCTCTTTACTATATTTTTTAAGGGATAAAAAAGAAAAATTTTAAAAATGATAATTAAAAAAAAACAACAAAATTTTTATGTTCCCTGGCCCGATATGTAAGTTTTTATGTATACATAAATTTTTTTTGTAATTTGTAGTATCTTGTTCAGTAACAACTGTGAATTTAAATTTTTTTTTTTTTTTTTTTTTTAGTTCAGAATGGAATACAGTAAGAGATTATCTATTGTCAGGAGAGATAAATCATTTGAATCGTGCTTACGATTTAATTCTAATGTGGAAATTAAAATATTCTTTTTTGCCAACCTATGTCGAATCAACTCTTTGCATTCTTCAAGTTGCACTTAAAGAATATAAACTTAATAATAATAATGATGGATTAATACCTACAAGCGATGAACACGATTTGCAATTGTCTTATTCCACAGCTTTAATACGTTTTGTTAATCACGTATCCAATCTTGTTGCTCATAAACATGATAAAACATTGTATTCGTCTGCAAAACTTCAAAACATACCAGATTGGATTGTTAACATCAGGCATGAAGCTGCACATCTTCAAAATTTACCATCTTTAGATGCATTACATGCAGCAATTAAAATCTCATTCCAGTGGCTAATCGTTGGTATCTTACATGAAATTAAAAATTCTTTATTGTTTGTTAATGAATTAATTTTAAACATTCGATTTACAGAAAAATTACTGGATGAAAAATAACGTTCTTAATAAAAATATGATGACAAATTGTGATTTAAATTTAAATATTACTGACCATGATAAAAGAAATGCTATTAATTTTTTTCAAAACACAATCGAAATGTTAATACTCAGCTGGTCGAAAAAAAAACATTTTTTTAAAGAAAATGAAATAAGTAAAAAATTTAGGTGAGTGTTTCGAGCGACTCAATCATAAATGTTTTAACTTAAATAATTTTGATTATAAATACCTTTGCAGATATAATTTAGAAACATTTTTAACACAAATTAAAGAATTGTCGCTGGAAGAAATTCATTCTCGAATAAATCACCATGAGGTTTTTAATAATGTGTTTAATCACATAAGTTCCGAAAAAAATAATTTCGAATCAAATTTTAAAATTATTAAAACGATGAAATTTGGAGGAACATTATTTAAATTTATGTTAGAAATTTTAAGGCAGACACAGTACAAACAATATTTTATTCCAGCTTTGATGGAATCATCATTTTTACAAGGTTTGTCACATGCACTTACATACAAATTTGTCTCCACAAGTTTTTTATTTCTGAATCGAATCGATAAAATCATAATTTTTTTTTTTCGCAGATAAATGTATAAATGTTTCAAAATGGCAAAAAGTTTTAATATTAATTCAAAGTGCTTCTTTACTTGATTCCCTCATTGAAAACCTAATGAAAATGGCTGCAAATGATAATATAGAAGCATCAAAATGGCTCATGATATTGTATCCATCGTTGGAATTACTCGAAAAAAAATGGGCCATATTTAAAGTTTTTCGGTGTGAAAATAAAAATGCATCGACTGATGAAATAAAAGAAGAATTGAAAAGTTTAAGAAGTGATCAAAAAGGGAAAATCAAGGGGAAAAATATAATAGCATTTAAAATTAAAAAACCGCCAGTGATTAATTTAAAAATGTTTGAAGGAGTTTTATTAAATCCGAATACTCACTGTTTGAATAAAATTATTCTTTACATGAAATTCATAAAACCTTCATTGCCTCAATCGACAGTTACCCTAATAAAAAATTTAATTGCATTTAATAATTTAAAATTGATGAAAAATGTTGACGGTGAAAAAAATGATAAAATTTTTAATTTGAGTGATTTGAAATTATTATCCGGGAACAATGAAAGTGATCACAGGTTAATTGATAATTTTAACGATGAATATGAAGGAGATTGGTGTAAAAGTAAAATAGGTGATTATCAAGTTGTAAATTTATCAATTGAAATAATTCGATTGAAAGTAATTCATTGTTAAATTTTTTTTTACTGGTATTTCAGGTACTCAAATATGGAGTAAATGTCCCATAGGTTTATTACCTTTTCAAAGCAAAGTAAATTGTAACCTTCCAGAGGATCATGTTTGGGTTGTTGAAAAACCTCAAATGAAATCAAAAGAAAAGAACTTTATGATTTTGTAAAGAGTGATCATCATTTGAGTTTTTCACACCAATAAAATTTTCTTCCGCCATATTATAAATGTACGAGATTGTTAAATAGTTTTTATTTTAAATAAATTTTTTTTTAATTATCGAATTTTGTTACTAAATGTTTCCTCCCCCTCCCCCTCTCCACCCTTTCTACATTTTAAAATGATTATTTTATACGATGTAAAAAGATATAGAAAACTTTTTTAACTCTTCTACTTACGACTTGGTATAATTGTTCCATAAAATCAAATTTATGATGAAATTTTATTATAAATATATAATAAAATAAAATAAAATAATGTTTAAAAGTTTAAAAAAAAGAATAAATTATTAAAAACTTACCAAAAACCTTCTTAATCACTTGAAAAAAATTTTTTTGAACAATACATTAATGCGTCTTAACGTTTCCACATCAATTTGAAAAGTAACGGACAGAAAAGGAATGTTCTAGAAAAAAAGTGTAATTAGATTAAAATTTCGGCGCGAAATGAATAAACAAAATGTAAACAAAATAAAATTACGATTAAATTAAAGAGAGAAAATTAGTTTATTTTCTTTTACGAGATTTTACAAACAAAAAAAATCACATTTAAATGAATAAGAAAAAAAAAAAAAAAAATTATACAACTTTGTAAAATCAATATTAACAACAATTTAAGGCAAAAAAATAAAAAAAAAATAAAAATAAAATAATAAATTCTGCCATTTTGTTTTTTTTTTTTTTTTTTTTACAAAAAAAAAGTTAGTTTTATGAAAATTAAATATAAGCATATTCAAGTTTTCTTTTTTCTTTTTTTTTTTGTTCACAACATTTGATTTATTTTAATTTTTTTAACTTTTTTTAATAATTTTTTATTCATTTTTTTTTAATTACAAATTATCTACACATCACGGCCATGTTGCCAAATTTTTTATTTAAAAAAAAAACATTACATATATTTATATTTATGTATATATATATATATAATTTTTTTTTTTTTTTTTTACATTAATCAATAATAAAAAAAACAAATTTAAAAAAAGCATTCAAAAAAATAATAATAATAAAAGCGATTTTAAATTCAGTCGATGCAATAACACACACCCCCCCCCCCCCCCCCCCCCCATGTCATAAAAATATATTTCTATTATCAATCAATCATTTTTTTTCCTTCTTATAAAAAATATATATATATATATATATATATATATATATATATATATATATATATATATATATATATAACTGAATGATAATAATGATAAACGAGGCGGTGTAAACGTCAACAAACAAACAAAAAAATAAAAATTATAAAAAATAATAATAATGATTCAATCCATCCATTGATATGAAAAGTTTTTCTTCTATTTCCCCCTTTTATTTATTTATTTATTTATTAATAACAATAAGGCATACTTTTTTATTTTTTTTTATTTTATTTTTAATTATATATTTTACAATGATAATAATAATAATTTTAAACTACTTTTTCTTTATTATACTTTTTTTTTAAAACCTTGATTGACACAACAAACAAGTAATTAAAAAAAAAAAACTAATTATTATTATTATTAAATGACTACCCACTCACATTTGCATCGATAATATAAAAAAACATTGAAAATAATAATTTAATAATAAAAATAATAATAAAAACTCACGGAAACGTATACAATATTTCAATAATAATAATAATAATAATAATAATATTAACACGTGTATATATACCTACACGCACACGCACACACCCACAAACAAACACACTTATATATATATATATGTATAATTTTTTTTTTTAATATAAATTTCATATAATTACTATCATTTAAAAAATTATTATTATTATTATTACTATTATTATTATTACTCAATTTAAAGCAGTCGGCGTTGATGATTTTATTTTTAAAGTTGATGATACAAATAATTATTTATTTATTTATTTATTTTTTATTTTACATAATAATAAGAAGAAGAAGGACAACAACAACAACAACAGGACACAGCCTTTTTCATAAAAAAATTTTTTTTTTTTTTTTTTTCATCAATTGAGAGACACAATTTCGTAGAAAAAATTAAACAAACTATCACATAAGAGTATAATAATAATAATAGTAATAATAATAATAATAATGATAATAATAACAATAATGATAATGATAATAATAATAATAATAATAAATCTTTTTTTTTCAAATTCGTTGATTTTTCTTTTTACTTACTAATTATAAAAGTTTTGTTATTAAAAAAACCGAATTTTATCATCATCATTATTATTATTATTATTATTATGATCAATCAAATTATTCTTTTAAAGCACTTTTATTTATTTATTTATTGAATGAATCAAAAATATTTTAATAATAATAATAATAATAATAAAAAAGAAAAGAAATTTATTCGTTATTAAATAATTTTGTTGTTATTGTTATAAATACTATTATTATTATCATCATTGTTCCTCCTGTTGTCACTATTATTATTATTATTATTATTATTATTGTCGTTAATAATATCATTATTTCTATTCATTCAACAAAACATCAATAATGATGATAAATTTCAGGAAAAAAAAAATTACACTCAATACTACTCCCAATTTATTAACGAACGGTAATAATAATAATAATAATAAGGGCAGCAGCAGCAGCAACAACAACAACCGACAAACAAACAAACAAACAAATAATTAAAAACATTTGAACACTAATTCATCATAAAAAACCTAATTTAATTATATACAAATATATTTTGGCATATTATTTTCGTAATAATAATAATAATATAAATATAAATATAATATAATATATAAAATAAGGCACAATTTTTTTTTCTCATTTTCTTAAATTATTATTATTATTATTAAATACTCTCACAAATATTAATTTATAAAAAATTTATTTATTTATTTATTATATTATAAAAAATAATAATGATGATGATGACGATGATTGGGATTGTGATAATAATAATAATAATAAATTAAAAACATTTAACGATATTTAAAAATATTTATGAAAAAAAATTTAAGAAAAACCTAATCCGCCTCGTTTAACAAACGTGGAAATGAATTTTTCTTTCCCTCCCTCCGCCCACCTCCGCCCTCTCCCTCCCCCCGCTTCCCCCCTCCCCTTCGTTTTCAATATTATTATTATAAATCTTTCGTGTAAATATAAACCGATTTGAGCCATAAATATAATATTGAGCTTTGTAAACTAAAAAAAAAAAAACATTTGCATCATTTATTAAATTTAATATTAATTTGCATTCACAAAAAACAAATTTATTGATAATAATAATAATAATGATAATAATGATAATAATGATAATAATAATAATAATAATAATAATAATAATAATAATAATAATAATAATTAATAATAAATAAAACATGAACGAATCCTATGTGAAAAAAAATTTGATTTGATTTAATTGACGTATATTCATATCATTCACGTTTTATCACGCGCGCACGCACACACGTTTTATTTTTTTTATATTGACAACTCATTTTTACATGCACGCACCACTCATCATTATGTACATATATGTAAATAATAATAATAATAATAATAAAAGTAAAATCGCGAGAAAATTGTCATGAAAATAAATTATTTTTTAATTTTTAAAATTTTTTCTATTTATTTTCTAATCTAATTATAATATAACGATGATGATGATTATAATTACGATTATGATAACAATAATAATAATAATAATAATGATAATAATAATAAAGAAAAATTACAAAAATCTAAAAATTTTTAGAGAAAAAAAAAAATAAAAAAAAATATACAAAAATAATTATATATCACAATAAATATTATTATTATTTATTTTTCATATTTCCCGAGGGGAGGGAGGGGGACAACAACGACAAGTAAGAATTCCAATCATTTATAAATATCATCATTTTCTCATTTGTATCTGTGTCTGTCTGTGTGTGTTTGTTTAAATTTTTTTGACTTTTTTTTTGTCCGTTATGAAAAAACACACCCTCTCTCTCCCTCCCCCTTCTCCTGCGTATTTAATTATATGTGAGAGAGAGAGAGAGAAGCGTATATTGCACTCCCATTAATAATTTTTTTTTTTTTTTTAGAAACAATAAAATATAATAAACGACGATTGTATAAAATTTTTCCGATTGATTATCACTCGCGTACATTTTTTTTCTTTTCCCTTCCCGATGCCGTCAAACTTTTCCGGATGACTTTTCATTGAACCTTTCCCCCCTCCCCCCCCAAAAAAAAACAATGATTAAATTTAAAAAAATAAAAATCTTGTTTCGAAATACTTTGAAAATTATTATACGACACACACACCACGACCGCACAGAAATTGTAAAAAAAAAAAAACACCTCGTTTTATTATTATTATTATTATTATTATTTTCCTCTTTTTGTCTCGGCAATTAATGATGATAAAAATTCATGTGAATGAATGACTAGCCCGCGGAAAATCGGACGTTTATATAAATTAAAAAAAAAACGAAAATATGTATGCGTGTGTGTAAATATATATACATACACATATCGATCGTGAAATAATTTAAAATCAACAAAACATTCAATCAATCATTGATTCATTCATTCAATCATTCATTCATACGTATACCGGTCCTTGATTATCGTTGTCGTCCAAACTTATTCTGAAAGGAGCAGCCGGTCCTCCTCCGTCGTCGAAAAATCTCCTGAACGTGAATTCGAAAAAACCGTGAAATGGATTTCCGTTGTCGAACAATTCGTCCGATTTTGTCGAATCCGACGATCCCGATTGTCTCAACTTGTCCGGATCGACGGGATCGAAATTTGACGTGTCCATAGGGTTTTGTATACGAGGCAAATAAGGCGCGGTTTGTGTCCTTAAACCTTTTTCAAAATCGATGGATTTGAAAAAAGGATGAGCTTTCACTTCACTAGCGTTTTTACCGAGTCTTTTATCATCTCCGCAACACAATTTCAATATCAAGTCCGTACTTTCCGGCGACAAATTGGCATCTTTTGGTATGTTTAACGTTTTTTCCCAATTGATCACCTGAAAACATTTTCACAACAACAACAAAAATTAAATCAAGTACCTTTCTGGAAAACACACACAAAAAAAAAATTTTTTTTGTTCGTACGTACCTTGTACTGCGTTTCGGCAGGAGTGTTGGCCAAAAATGGAGGAGACCCGACGACCATTTCGTATAAGATAACGCCAACGCTCCACCAATCGCAAAGCTGCGTATACCCTGTTCTCAGCAAAACTTCCGGTGCGATGTAATTTGGAGTTCCAACGAGAGAATGTGCCAAACATCTTTGATGCTCTCGTTTCCTTCGTCGCTCCAGAGGTTTCAATTGTCGACACCTACATTCGTTGTTCCAGTCTTCGCTTGGATCCATTGAATCCTGTCGCGCATGTTCTCCTAATAGGCGCAAAACAAAAAAAAAAAACAATTTCAAATTACATTTTCCGACGCAATCATCCATCACCTTTGATGTATAAAAAAAAAAAAAAAAAAGTCACCATTTCTTTGATAATATTTCGAATTGTGAGTCCACCTGAATCCCGTACACAAACCGAAATCCGTTAATTTGATGTGACCATCTTTATCGATTAGTATATTATCCGGTTTTATATCTCTATGAATGAATCCCATTTTGTGAACGCTCTCTATGGCGCAAGTGAGTTCGGCTATGTAAAAACGAGCGAGACTCTCTTGGAAAACTCCCAATTTGATTAATAACGACATGAGATCTCCTCCCGGTATGTAATCCATAACGAAATACAAATTGTCTTTATCCTGCCAAAAAAAAAAAAAAAATTATTTCGATACCTGTACCTGTGGTCTCGTAACCTAGATATTAACCGACCGGAGAGAAAACACGTACCTGAAACGAATAATACAATTTAACGACCCATTCGTTATCGGCTTCTGCAAGTATGTCTCTTTCAGCTTTGACGTGAGCCACTTGATTCCTCTTGAGAACGTCGGCTTTTCTCAACGTTTTCATGGCGTACAAATGATTGGCATCCGTTTTGCAAACGAGTGCGACTTCTCCGAAAGCTCCCACCCCGATGGTTTTCATCTTTTTGAACATCGACTTATCCATTTTGGCTCGCTTCAACCGAATGTAATTGGATTCCTTTTGAGAGAGCATTTTCCGCATTTGTGATTGACACTCCGGATTGAGACCGATTTTGTTCATTTCGCTTTCCAATTGAACTCGTCGAAATTGTCTTTGCTTGTAGTTTTTGATTACGTTTTCCACGTGTTGCTCCATAAAAAATTTATACGCCTGTAAATATCGATCATTTCGTTTGGAAAATTCTTCTTTTCTTTTCGAATTTAAAATTCAAAATTGTTTCGGTAAAACTTACCTGCGGTGAATAATTTCGAACTTTGCAATCTCGTCTTTCCTCTTCTTTTTCTTTGCTTATCTGCTTTCTTTCAGGTATGGGAGATTGATGATTGACTTTATACGCAGACGTGGGGGATGGCCGTCTGTCGTTTGTGTTGCTGTTTCCGTTTTGCATTCCCGTATTGCTGTTCAAATTATTGTAACTGTTGCTATTATTGTTGCTGTTGTTATTATTGTTGCAGTGATTTCCATTATTACTATTATTATTTATATTATTAATGCAATTTCCATTGCCGCCGTTACAATTGTTGTTGTTATTATTATTATTATTATTATTATTATTATTACAATTATTATTATTATTTCCGTTTGTGGACGTTAGAGTCGTTCCAGAATTTCCAATGGCGTTTGTTGGATTGCCATTATTGTTGTTGTTGTTGTTGTTGATATTATTATTACCACAATTATTGTTTAAATTATTATTATTACTATTATTATTATTATTATTACTATTATTGTTGTTATTGTTACAATTATTGTTTATCATATTACTATTACTATTTTTGCTGCTAGATTTGCTAGTAATAATTGAAGGGAGTTGTGCGGCAGTTGGTATACCAATACTATTATCATTAGACGTATAAGCCGTTAATGGAGCCCGCCCACTTTCTGTCGAAGACACAGATAGTGGACTGTCTGACCTAGGCTCGCCAGGCATGATTGGTGAAAATTTTCTAGAGAGGGGTGGATGATGTGCAGACGCCGCCAGCGAACGTGACGGCCCGTCAACAACAGAAACTTGAGTTACAGATAAAACCTGTGGAAAAAGACAATTTTTAATGCATGATGAAAAATAACATGTTAAACGATACAGATTTTTTATTTGAAATAAATACTTACACCGGGTCCAGAACTTGTACGACAGACATCTTCTCCTGAATAAGGTGGCGGAGGTAATGGATGATGTATGTGCTGGGCTGAGGGTACGACCATTCCCTTTTGCATTGCAAGTGCTTGCATAGTGCTTGCGTAGCTTGGAGGTTCCGTTGTCGGTACTGAGATCGGACTCGCTGTTGTAGTAACTGGAGATGCAGGAGGTTGTTTGGGAGAAGAGGAACCAACAGGGGCGACTTGTTTGCTCGGTGCCAAAGAATATGGCATCTAAATAAAAACATTTAAAAATTAGAAATAAGCCAACTTAAAAAAAATGTTTGAGATTTAAATTTAGAATTTTACTAGGTCATAAATAATACCTGAGTTTGCTGCTTCTGTTGAATAGAAGATGCATAAGAAGGAGGAGGTATAGCTACTCCGTGAGATGCTGGCTGCGGAGCGGTTGGCGCTATAGCAGTTTGCAAAACGGGTTTCTGTACTTGTGTACTTTTAACACTTTGCATTATAAATGGCGGCTGAGTTTTAGCTTGTCGTGCTCCCCAAGCTTGTAGGGGAGTAGGACGAGCAACACCGACCGTGCTGCTTGTAGGAGTAACTGATGCCGATACAGTTATTGGACTAGGAGAACCAATCGAATTCGGGTTTGAATAAATGCCTGAAGACGGACTTTTTCTATAATCTTGAGTCGGACTTTGTCGGCTCTAAAACAACAACAAAAAAAAAAAAAATTTTAGTTTAAAACAAAAAATAAAAGAATAAAAAAAAAAAAAAAATTTTTTTTTTTTTTTTTCGTGTCAAAAGTACCTGAATAGACGATGGATAGGGAGGTGGTAATGGCCCAGGAGATGAACTACCTAAAGGATAAGGCGGTGGCGGTTCTACGGGGGCAGAACTTTGAAATAAACTAAGGGCTTGCATTTGTTGAGTTAATTGTTGCTGAACTTGAGGTCCATTCTGCACGACCATTGGCTGCCGACCAGAACAAGTTGTCGAACCTGAAAAAATGAGTATGAATAAATTTTATGTAATATAATAAAAAAAAATAATAATAATTAGAAAAGTTCAAGTTTTTAAGTTTACCTGTTGATGATGCGACAGGACTAGTTCCTCTTTGAGGAGGATTAGGACCCGAACCAGCGGATCCAGGAAGTGCAGCTGGCGGTCTCGGCGTGACCACGGGAGCAGGAGACATCCTCTTGAAAAGATGTTGCATATTTGTAATGGCATTCGAGTAAGGAGCGTGAGGAGGAGGAGGCGGCGGCGGCGTGGAACTGCATCTGGGAGGAGGAGGAGGCGGCGGTTCGGAAAAACTACTGGGAGAATATTGTCGACTCAGTTGAGTGTGCGGAGAGTCCGATCTCGAGCTTCCGGCGCCGCTGTCTAAAGCAGGACTTCCCCGGTGAAGACATAGCTCTCTCTCCAAACTGGGTTTTCTCATTAAAATTGTGTTGAGAGACGGCAACCCGGCAGATGAGCTTTTCGTCAACCCATTGGTTGCATCATTTTGCTTCGCTAAAAGTTCCAAAGAACTCCCAGGATCAAATTTCTTCAGCGCTCGATTTTCCTATTAATAATTAAATCATTTTTAGTGCATTTTCGATTAGCATATTTAAATCAATTAAATTTAATTAATTTTCTATGAGGTCGCCATTTTAAAAACATAAGACTGACTCGATATGTTTAAAAATTCTATCTATCCACAAATATATATAAAATTATAAAACATTTTAAAATACTTTAAAAATATATAATCATCATCATCATCATCATCATTATTATTATTACTATTATTATTTTTTGAATAATTTTAAAAGTCGTAAACTAACATAAGTTAGTTGTTATTGGTATCGAAATAACAATTTTTTTTTTTTTTTTTTTTTAAGAAATAAAATTTTCGTTATTACGACGCCTAATTTTAACGGCCAATAAAATTCAAAGAGAAATAGTTATAATAATAATAATAATAATAATAAATCGAACGAGGGGATACAAGCAAATGATTCAGAAAAAAAAGGCAAAACTTTTGGCACGACATTAATAATAATAAAAAAATTCCCTTTAAAAAATTTTTCTTTTGGAAAAGCGTAAATGCGAATCCCTCTCTCCTCCCTCTTCTCCTCCTATCTCTCTCTTCTCCTCCCCCCGACAACAACAACAACAACAACAAAAAACCGGTAATTTTAAATGGTTTTATAAATATTTTGCAAGTTTTCATTATTATTATTATTATTATTAGTATTACGGTCAAATGAAAAACCTTGAAATGATTACCGTCGTCAACTCTTTAGACAACCGCCCCTGCGGAGAACTTATTACTGAACTTATTACATTTTCTTGACCGTAATAAATTTAATAAAAAAAAAAAAAAAATTTCAGTAATAACTTTATTATAATTCATTTGCGAAATCGAAAGGTTCGCGCGTCCTTTCCGATCCTTTTTTACCCCCCCCCACCCCAATAAAAAAAAAAAAACGAAGCTAAATGTCGATGTAAATAATGATTTCCGCACGGATAAAATGACGCACACGCACACACACACGCACAAAAATAAAGATAATATTTTTAAAAAACAAAACCGGAAGGCTTTAATTAAAAAACAGAAGAGAGAGAGAGAGAGGGGGGGGGAAGGGGGAAAGGGGGGAAAACATTTTCTAGCCGTCTCGAAAATATTTATGGAAGTGTCTAGTGCTAAAATAAAAACTATGTGATTCACGGTCAATCAATCGCCCACCCACTCACTCTTCAACCAATATTTAAGTAAGCTTTGTCTTTTAAATGATTCAACGACGTTTCGCTACTACTGCCACTGCTAAAAAAAAAATAATAATGATAATGATAATGATAATTCGAAGAAAAGGAAAAGTATTAAAACAACAACAACAACACGAATGATATAATACGTAAAAATTCTTCAAGTTTTTGTTTGTTTGTTTGTGTGACTCCTTTTTTACCGACATTCCATAGATGAATAACCGATTTGATTTTATACCCGGGACAAACGTAAAATGTCAATCAAATATGGCCGACACACAACCTCTTTTTCTAACGTTTCCAACGAAATCAATAATTATTATTTCAATTAAGTAAGTTGATAATTTACTTTGATATTCACCCGCGTGTGCGGTGAAAATAATTATTAAACATTTACCTCGAGAAATATGTTAATAGTTTTGATTTGAACACCTTAAACGAAAGAGAGAGAGAGAGAGAGAGATAATAAAGCATGAAAGAAAGAAAGATAGAAATATTTTAATTATAAATCTTAGGTTCTCCGTACTCCAGAGATAACCGATCAAAGGACACTTTCAAGGTCCAGTAAATGACAGTTTCCTTTGGAAAATAATTTTAACTCGTATCTCTCTTTCTCCCTACATTTTCTTTTGTAAATTTTCCCATCCCCTCCGTAGTAGCATCGCATAATTATTCGCCCGTGATAATAATAATAATAATAAAGAGTTCCCCCCCTGGAGAGGAGTAAGTAAGTAAGCAAGCAATTGAGCACATCGTCAAATTACCATTATTAATCGCATTAATAAAATATTATTAAATAATTTTTTTAGCGGGGGACCAATAAACAATAATAATAATAATGATAATAATGATAATAATAATAATAATAATAATAATAATAATAATAATAATAAAACAATATTCGACGGCAAATTTTTTATATATATGTACGCAATGAAAATTAATCTTGTTGGAAAGTTAATTACATTTTTTTATAAAAGAAAAAGAGAGAAAGAGAGAGAGAAACAAGAAATTGTAGTTTGATTAGTTTTTTTTTTTTTTTTTTTTTTTTCAAATTCTTTTTTGTTTGTCGTCCATTCATTTTCTCTCAACAAACAACTGGTTGTTGTTGTTTTTTTAGACGACGTTTAATATTTTTGGTCAGTAGTCGTCATCTTTTCCTTTTTCTTTGTCAAAGTATACTAAAAATTCGAATCGATATCGTATTTATAAAATTTATTATTATAAATTTTCCCCTTCCCCCTCTCCCCTCTTCGTTCCCGGTTCGAATCGCCTCATCATCATCATCATCATCAGGTCCTTTACTTCCCTTTTTTTAAATCAATCAATCAATCGATCATTTGACAAAGAAAGCATTTTCGGGGGCACACATCGAATTTTTTAGTAAAATTACGTACAAACTCGTCACACACGCCCACGCATACATACACACATACATACATAAATACAATTTACTTAAATTTCTCAAAAAACGTTTTTTTTTTTTTTTTTTTTTTTTTTTTTCATTTAATTCTCAGTATACCTGAATCGAAAGAAAAGTGATGATGATAAATTTTATTGCTCAGATTTCAGGTATTTCACAACAACCCGTAATCGTAATTGGTACTTGATAATTTTTTTGGTATTCTTCGATGAAAAGAATTTTTTTTTTTTCATTGTAGTAAAATCTCATTCCTTTGTAAATTTAAAATCCACTCCTTCAAAGGAATTTTTTAAATGGAATTGAAGCCGTAGAAAATGGAATCATTCCAAAAAAAAAAAAAAAATTTCCAGAGAGTCCTTCAACAAATAATTTCGAAGAAATTAAACGGTAGGGAAAAGAGAGAGAGAAAAGAGAAAGGAGGTAGGGGAAGGGGGGAGGAAAGGAAATTCCAAATAATAACGAAACACTTCTTCCACTACCACCACCACCACCACCCCCTCTCTCTCTCTCTCTTTTCTCCAGTAAAAAAAAAAATTAAAAAAGATTCGGTTTTTTTTTGAAACTTCTTTTTACAAACAAAACTGCAACTCAATAAATTTTCTCTCAATCTCAAAACAAAATAAATAAAAAGAAAACAAACCAACTAACAAACAAACAAACGAACGAACAAACAGCTGCAACGTATGTTTTTGCACATGCATAATTAAACAAAAAAAAAAAAAAAGGAAAAAGGAAAAAAGGAAAAAACTATATTTGAGAAAATTAATAAAGTTTTTTAAATTGCATTGCTAAAAATGCCAACTTAAAAAAAAAAAAAAAAAAAAAACGATATTAGCCGATGCGTAGCGTGTTGAATACAAGATTTTTTTTTTCTTTCCTCTCTTCTCTTCTGCTCTGTTGCATTTTCTGGCATTCCAATCATCTTAACTCACGCCCAAACGTTTTTTTTTTCTTTTCTTTTTTCTACGTATTATTATTATTATTATTAAAAAAAAAAAAAATCTTGCGAAATACAAAAAAAAAAAAAATTAAAACGGAAAAATAACCGAGTTAAAATTTTGCAACAATTTTCTTCTTACTGTTATCATCACGTGATGATGATACCTTCTTTTTACCTTCCCTTTTCCTAAACCTAAGGTACGTTCGAGAGATTCCCCCTTTTTTTTTTTTTTTGTTTTAAATGATCTACTTTTGTTATGACAAATCATTGCTTAGTATCGTGGAATGTTTTTCTTTTTTTTTCAAACACAATAAATGATTCATTGTACCTAAATGAATCATTTAATGTGATTCACAAGTCTTCTCTCTCTCTCTCTCTCTTTCTCTTTCTATAGTTTCAGATCAATGCCTTTTGCAAACGGAAAAAAAATTTCATCATTGTTTTTGCCAAAAACGAAACATCTCCCAGAGCCAAAATCAATCTTCACCTTCTTCTCTCATCTCTCTCTTTTTAACCTCAAGTTCCCGAAAAAAAAAATTATAAAATCAAATCAATTCATTCAATGTTTTAACATATATATTTCTCTCTCTCTCTCTCTCTCACTCTCGCGACGACGAATCATTTAAAGAAAGAAAATTTTTTTGCCGAAAATATTTCCAACGTGGCGTCTGTCCGTGAAATTAATTTATTTTCAAACGCATAGAATGCATCCGAGGAAGAATATTTCTTCGTACGCAAACTTATGTACCTACCTACCAACCTACCAACCTACCAACCAACCAACCAACCAGCCAACCAACCAACCAACCAACTACCTACCAACCTACAACACTCATTTCAAACTTAAAAAAAAAAATAATTATGTAACGAAGGAAAAAGAAAAGAAATCAAATTTTTTAAAAACAATTACAATTAAAAAAAAGGAGGGGAGACGAAGGGGAGGGAACGCAGGGGAGGTAAACCGAAAAAACAAAATAAATAAAAAGATTCATCCCCCTTCGAAAGTTATTTTTTTTGTACCGAAGAAGAACGGATCGAGCCGTTATAATTAATTACAACCAGTCTTCGGCGCCAAACAAGTCCCAATGAGGTATGCGGCGGCCTTAACCACGTCCTCATTTTTTTTTTTTTTTTTTTTTTTTTTCTTTTTTGATTTCACAATCAATTCTCACAGAGTTCGTTTCTTTTATTCTCTGCTTTTTCGTTTAATTTTTTTTTTTTTTTTTTTTTTGTTGCTTTTGCACGAGTTTATTACTACGATTACACGTGTGCTCGCACGCACGAGAAACTCACACACTCGCTCACATATACAAATCAAAATCTTTCAAACATCTCGCAAATTTTTTCTTTTTTTAGGAATCCCGGCAAATGATAAGGGGTATGAATGAAAAGAGGTCTCCTCACAATAAGGAAATAAGAGACTTCCTCTCTCTTATATTTTAAATTATAGCCGAAGTAGTAGTAGGAATCACGAAGAGCAATCACATACATATATCTCTCTCCATTTTGTTTATTTTTACGAGTTCGAAAGATCATGGCGCCATCGTTAAAAAAAAAAATTATAATGATTTTTTTTTTTTATACAACGACACAATGCCGCCGCCATCTTGAAATTCTTTTGCAAAAACCCCGAAACAAATCCAAAAACCATTAGTAAAGTCACAAAAAAAAAAAAAAAAAAATCAATTATTCCAACCTTCTTTTTCTACAAATTCGATACAAATTAAAAAATGTAAAAACTATTTCCGGCTTTTAATAATAATGATAATGATGATTATTTTAAGGAAAAAAAATCTTCCACATTTAAAATATATTCGTCGTAATATTATATAATTTCCCCCCTTTCCCCTCCTTAAAAGAGAGAGAGAAAAAAAGTATGATTTCGCAATTCTTAAAAAAAAAAAACCTCCTCGGAGAATATTTACGTTAGGCTCCGCCCCCCACCACCCGGTTTCTGGAAAACGGTTAAAATTAATTGAGCAAAAGAGAGAAAGGAGATACACAGAAGAAAAAAATGGGGAGGCAGGTGCATCACACAAATTTCTCCCCTTCTTACAAACGGACAACCTACGAGGATGCTTTAAAAAAAAAACCCCATAAGAAAACCTCGCGTGTATTATTATTATTATTATTATTAAAATGAAAATTTTTTTTAAATATTTAAACAATATCAAAAATTAAAAAAAAACACAATTCGCACGTGTGTGTGTGTGTGTGTAAAATTTCATCTTTTCCTCCTACACCTCCTACTCGTTATATTTATTTTTTAAAAGCAAAAGCGCAAAAAAAATAGGAAAACATGGCGGTACCTACTATTTGATATGTAAAGGGATTCATGAAACAGGAAATCCCTTTTTTTTCACTCATTTAAAAAAAAAAAAAACAAAATGTCGACGATACGAAAATTATTATTATTATTTTTTTTCTTCCTTCCTATCGTTGAAAACGTCGAGAGAAAAACCAATCATAACCAATCATATGAGCACAAGAAAAAAATAGAAAAAAATAGAAAAACACAAACAAACAAACAAACAAACGTTAAAAAAAAAAAAAAAAAAACCTCTGCAGCGAAAAGTTTCCCACTCGAAAGTGTAAAAATATTTTTAATAAAATTTTTCAAACGAGAGAAAAATATTTTTAAAAAAAAAGAAAATTTTGCCAATTTTTCTCGCTTATAAAATTAGAACTGACAACAACAACAACAACAGCAAAGAGAGAGAGAGAGAGAACAATTTTTTTTCTTTCTTTTTCTTTTTTCCTTGTGAAAACTCCGTAAGGTAAACACTTAAACATTTTAACACCGACGACGACCACAGCGCAACAAATAAAACTTTTCCCTTAAAAAGAAACCTTTGGGAGGGAGCGAGGAGGCGAGAGGATAGGGGGAAAATAAATAAATAATAATAATAATAATTTTGAAAACGAAACAAACGCGCACACGCACTCACGCACGCACACACACACACACACAATTTCATAAATTTTAAATTCCAATGAGTTTCGAAGTCACCTTGAAACCGTTATAGTAGAGTAAATATGGAATTCCGCATAACCCGCGTTGAAGGAATTTATTCCGCTATTAGCGAATAAACTTTTTTCTATTTTTTGTTTTTTTTTTTTCGGGTAAATAGCTTTCGTGTCACTTTTACGAATGTTTCTCGCGCCCCGATTCCCCCAGCGGTAAATAATAATGCTTTTCTTTCTTCTTACACGAAAATTCCGCGACGTTTTATCGATTTATCGCGGTGAAAAGTAAAAATGAAATTGAATTAATAAAACGGAAAAGGAAAACTTTTTTCTCGCATTTCGATTCGATCGCTTTTAGGCAAAAAGAAAAGGAGAAAAGGAGAAAAACCCAAGGCGTAGCAGTAGTAGTAGTAGTAGTAGTAGTAGTAGTGGTAGTAGAAGAAGTGGTAGTAGTAAGTTACGGTTGACGTTAGGAAATCGGAAATTTATTAAAACGTTGTTATTAAACGTGACGTTAAATTTAATAAAGGTAGTTTGTTACGTAAGGGAAAGCTACCATTTAATTTTTTTTTCTTTTCATTTCTCTCTCGCGTAAATAATTTCCTTTTTTCTTTAGCTTTTCCCCCTCCCTTTTTTATAGGGGGTGGGGAACACGAGAGTGGGGGAAGGGGGGCAAATAGAAGGAATTCAAATTTTTGACTTTTGAAAAAAATTATTATTATTTTTTTTTTGTTGCGGGATCGCAATGAAAAATAAGAAGAAGAAGAAAAATAGTAATAATAATAATAATTAATAACTGTTATCATTTATCAATGGCACTTTTTTCCCTCCCTCTCCCACCCCCCCCCACGTGTTCTTTTCTAGATCGAAATGTTTTAAATACCCGTAAAAAAAAAAAAAAAATTTTTTTTAAAATTACATTCATTTTCATTTCCTCTTTTAAATCGAAAGCGAAGAAGAATTCGTAAGCAAAACCATATTTAATAATAATAATGATAATAATAACGATAATAATAATGATAATAATAATAATAATAATAATAATAATAATAATAAATAGTACGAAACTTAAAAATTACATAAGTGTATAAAAAGTAAAGTTGTTAAGTAACGTCATGCCCTCACGGAATACAACTTGAACTTTTTTTTTTTTTACAAACGACGACATGTTGCTCTATTTTTCTCTCTCTCTCTCTCTCTTTCTCTCTCTTTTTCCCTCTCTATCTATCTCTTTTTTTTCCCTACCGCGACGTATTACGAAAACGCAAAAAATAAAAAAATTTTTTGTGAAAATTTTTGCTTAAAAAAAATAATTAACAATGCATTATTATAAATATACGAATGCATTCAACAACGACAAACAAACGGCAAACGGCAAACGAATAAATAAATAAATAAAATTCAAATCGATGTAATAAATCGTAAGAGTTGTAATAATAATAATAATGATGATGATGATGATGATGATAATAATAACAACAACAACCGCATAAATTATCGTTTTTTTTTTTTTTACGTTTTTACGTTTTTAAGAGGGAGAAAAAAAAAGAAAAAGTAATTAAATGAATCGGGAGCCAACATTTTATTGCTCATCGTAATCGTTCCACAACAAATCCAACGAAAAGAGAGAGAGGAGAAGAAGGAGAAGAAGGAGAAGAAGGAGAAGAAGAAGAAGAAGGAGAAGAAGAAGAAGAAGAAGAAGAAGAAGAAAAAGAAGAAGCAGAAGAAAAAAGAAAATTCCTTTTTTTCCTTTCAAATCAAACGACGTGACGAGAGCGGCAACACAAATAGGGCAGCAAAATTTTAAACTACCGAAAAATTCGCCCCCCCCCAAAAAAAATTTTTTTTTTTTTAAATTAACGACGAGGGAAGGGGGAGGAAAAGGAGGATGATATCGATGTCTGTTTTAATTATACAAGTGAAGTTTTTTTTGAAAAAAAAAAAAATACAAGCCCGTATATAAAATTCTAGCGAGGAGAAAGACAAAAAATATTAATTTCGAAAAACAAATTTATTTATTTATTTATTGTTGTTGTTTGTTGTTGTTTGTTGTTTGTTGTTGTTGTTGGTAAATTTAAAATATAAATCTTGCACACCCATACTTTTAAAAAGAGAAAAAAAAATCAAAGCTCAAAATCATTAATAAATAAGAAAGAAAGAAAGAAAGAAAAAACGCATTAAATTTTTTTTTTTTTACGGCCTGTCTAATGCTGAAGGCTGGTATGTAAAATATGCAAAACAATATTATTATTATTATTATATACATACGCACATACGCACGCATACACACGTAAAATCCACTAGTGCCAAAATTAAATAATATGCAATTTATATATATATACATATATAAAAATGGTCGCCAAATGAATTGGCCATAGAGAATGTGGGTTGAAAAAAAAAAAAAAATCAAGAATCATTTTCCTTGAAAAAAAAAAAAAAAAAAAAAAATTTTTTCGACCAATTAACTCGCGATTTCTACTAGACTACAAAAATCTATTTATTTATATTAAATAATAATAATAATAATAATAATAATAATGATAATAATATTTCGACTCGTTTTCTTCTTCTTCTCCTTCAAAAAATTTTACTAAATTAAAATGTACACTCGAGAGTTTTATTATCATTATTATTATTATTTAGGGACACGACATGTCTGGCTCTGAATACGAGAAAGAGAGACAGAGAGAGAGAGAGAGAGAGAGAGAGAAAATAAATTTACAACAAAGCACAAGGTTAGATTATTACCAAAAAAAAAAAAAATACGCGCAAGTCCCATGAAAATTATTATTTAAATGTTACCAACTAACTAACTAACTAACTAACTAACCAACTAACTAAGTCTCTCGTAACTATATAATGACACAGCCTAAGGGTTTGCATAAAAGGAGTGGTTCTCTTTCTTGGTAATTTTTTTTTTTTTTTTTTTTTTTACCTTTTTGAAGGTTTAGAGTAGTATTAGGGAGCAATCATTGTGTGGTTTTTTTTTTTTTAAAAAAAAAAACATACCCCAATAATATCTTTTAAACTCGCACTCGCACACGCACACGCACACGCAAACGCAAAAAACGCCTTCGGCACAACCGAATTATTATTATTATTATTATTATTATTCAAGTTCAAAGTACCAAATAGTTTATTATTATTAATAATCTGGCATCAATTGCGTATTGGTGGCATTCTTCCTGTAAATTACGTATTATTATTATTATTATTACCATTACTTTTCGATTTGGAAAGGAAGAAACGAAGGGATTAAAAAAATGTTCGGATGCGTTCAAAGAGTTTTCATCGAACGCCATGTTTTCGCGAACGCTTTTTTTTTACAATTCACGGACTACTTCCCCCCTCTCTGCTGTTGTTTCTGCTCTTTTTTCCAACGACTAAACGCACACAACAACAACAACAACAGACTCAGCCGTCCTTTTTAACAATTCGACCTTTTGCAGTTTTTAAAATTAAGCGTGATAGAAAATAATAATAATAATTTTGAAACCTATCAGCCTTTTCAGTTCAACTAAACGACAAATGCATTTTCAATCGGATGGTGACTGGTGGGGTGGTGGGGGTGAGTAATAAATTTTTGTTGATTGATTGATCACGTTTTTTGTCGCATTTGATTGATGCATATTATCAACTGAGCGTTAAACTTTTGTGTGTAAACGTCTTAAACCTTTCTTACGGTCCATCGATGACTCTCAATGACTCTGGTGGTTCTGTGGGAACCTCCATAGTCAGATTAACGCTTTCGACTATGAGCAAATCGTGCAAAATACCAACCGCAAAACGAATGAGAACAAGCACGTACTGGAGCATTACCGATTCCAGCTACCTAATTTTCTTCTTCTTTTAAATTTATCCTAACCAGTAGCAAAAATTTCGATGGATACCTAACGATCACAAGTGTACGAACCTAAAATTTAACAACAAAGAACCTTTTCCTCTCTCTGCAATTTAATCAAATGGAATCCTCACCTTATAAAAATTAGGGCAGCAAACAAAAAGTATTTTCCCCTTTCACCCCACCCCATCCTACTCCTTTAAAATATTAATAATCCTTACATCAACTTTTAAAATCGTTTCCCCTCTCCCCTCCCCCCTTTCCCTTCCCTTTAAATTTCTTGATCAATTACTTTTGGCGTCGTAACAAATTTTTTTCTTTTTTTTTTTTTTTCGAAAAAATATTTATTTTTTAATCGTTTTTTTTTTTTTTTTGCACAAACGTAAAAAAAAGAGAGAGAGAGAGAGAGAGAGATTTGACAGTTTTATTCTTGAAAAAACGAACGTTTAAAACACATAAACTTTTTTAAAAAAACGTTTTTTTTCGCAGAGGCGAACGCCTTTAAAAAAAAAAAGAAGAAAAAAAAGAAAAAAAATTATAATACACTAAACATGTGTGTGTGTGTGTGTGTGTGTGTGTGTGTTTGTAAAGATAAATCTGTTGGCTTTTAATAGTTCACACTGTAAATAATCATCATTTTCATTTTCTTTTTTAAAAATCAATTTTTTAGAGAGTACAAAAAGTTATTATTATTATTATTATTTTTACAAAACGTAGAAACACAAAAAAAAATCAACGAACGAAACGCGTTCTTATGCATGCCCTCGTCAAACAAAAAAAATTTTTTTTTTTTTTTTTTAAAAAACTTCGACGGGGACTCCCCGGTTCGTTCGTTCGCTCCATGTTTATTTTTCCTTTGTTCAAAAATAAAATCTATTTATTTATTTATTTCAGTAAAGCCCTTTTCAACTTTCGCCATAATCAATTTCGCCAGTTTAAATTTCGATTTTAAAAAAATTTTTTTACGTAAAAACGCGTGTGCGTAATTTTTCTTTTTCTTTTTCTTCCTCTACCTCCCCACCCCCCTCCCCCGTCACTTTTTCTCATTAATATTAATAATAATTTTTTTAATATATATATTCTTTTGAGAAAAATTTAAAAAGAAAAAAACAGGCGGTTGATAACGCAACCGCCGCGCACGTTTACATGCTTAAACACAATAAACGACGACGCAGCTGTTAAGTTAAATTCCTATTTAAAAACAAATATAGATACCGAACATCTGTAATCGTACTCAAATATTTATCTTCTTCGTATTTCTCCCCATAAATATAATTTCCCCCGCACCAGCCCCCCTCTCACCGATCCTTTACCTCTATTTTACGCACACGCACCCGCTGCTACTGTTACGAATGTTCGATGGCAATTAAATCATTTCGAAAAAAAACTTTTCCCCATCTGGTTCCAACTTTTCCATCGAATTCGTTTAAATTTTTTTTTTTTTTTTTAACATATTACGTAGGCGACTCTGACGGAAAAGAACAAGGAAAACAAACGACAACAACAAACGACAACAAACACACGGACGGTTATTTAAAATATTATTAAAAATAAATAAAAACGTCACGGTCAATCTTTTTGAAAAAAAAATAGTAGTAGTAATACACCCTTAGCGAATTTTTTTTTTCTTTCCTTCTTTCTCCTCCCTCCATTTCCTTTCTTCCCTTCTTTCTTTCTTTCTCTTTCTCTCACTCTCTCTCTCTTTTCTTTTTTTAAATAATTTTCGTAAGAAAAAAACAAAACAAAAAAATTTATATTTGAAAAGGGTCTGACGTTAAAATTATAGTCCAGGTGCCATTTTTTTTTTTCTACCGAATAGGTTCATCAGAAATATATATATATTTTTACTTTCCTCTCTCTTTCTCTCTATCTCTCTCTCTCTCTCTTTTCTCTCCCTTAAATGCTACCACAAAACACCCCGTTTTAATTTTTTTTTAGTTTTTTTAGTTTTTTATACCTTTACAAATTTGTTTTCATTCGATCAATTTTTTAATTTTATTTTTTTATTAAAAATAAAGAAGCGAGAAACAGAGATAGATAGATAGATAGAAAGAGAAAGAGAGAGAGAGAGAGAAAGAGAGAGAAAACACGAATTCGCACCAAACTCCAACCGTTTCGCTTTTTTTTTAATTAAAAAATTTCCTTTTGTTTTTTTTTTCGAAACGAAACAAAAAAATTTATTCTTCGAATTATATCGTGTTTTTTCGAAAAAACATCACATCGTAAAATAATAATAATAATAATAATAATAATAATAATAATAATAATAATAATAATAATTAACGAGTTTATTTTTTTTTTTTTTTGTTACATGTTTCGGAAGTCGTTCATAATTTTTTTTCCAAAAATTAAAAAAAAAAAAAAAAGAATTTTTCTTTGTTCGATAACAATAATAAAAAAATTTTAACTTGTAAAACTTGTACCTGAATAGTTTTCCTTCTTAAAAACACAATAATAATAATAAAAGAAAGAAAAGAAAAACTAGTTTTCATATTACAATTTTTCCTTCCCTTCCCCCTCCCCGAAAAATAAAATAAACATTCAACATAATATGCAAACAAATTAAGTAATTTTTCGTGAGTTTTTCACACACATCATCATCATCATCATTATTACTACTTTTTTTTCGAATTCGAACCTTGTTTCGTGTATCGTCGTCGTCGTCGTCGTCGACGACGATAATAGACCGAGAGAGAGAGAGAGATAGAGATAGAGAGAGAGAGAAGAAAGAATTCCTTCTTCATGTATGATGTACGTAATTCAAAAGATTCGAATGATTGAATCGGGTAAAAGAAAATGATGAAATAATCTGGTGTTTTTTTTTTTTTTTTTTTTTTTTTCCTGATCGGTAAGTCGGATGAATAGCCCCAAGTTACTTAAATGAAGTTTTTTTTTTTTTTTCGAGTCAAGTATAAGGTTATTACATGAAGAAGAGCGAGAGAGCGAGAGAGAGATAAAAAATTAATCGGGGGGAAAGGGAGGGGGGTTGATTGGGAAAACTGCGTTTTGTTTAACGACGAATCTTACTCGCGAATAATCTACGTATTAGAGAGAGAGAGAGAGAGAGAAAATTAAATAATTATCGATCGACACCAACACTTGTTGGCTGTAAATTCAAAACAATTAAATCTTTACCATTTATTATTATTATTATTATTATTTATATAAAAATATTTATTAATTACTACTACTACTACTACTACCACTATTATACTTCTCGAATATTTAAATATTAATTTATCTTTTTAAAATCTACATCAGAGCAAGTTCGTGACTTTAACAAAAAAACTCACTCTAATGCTCACGTTTATAAAAAAAAAAAAAAAAAAAAAATTTTTAGAAAAAGATTTATTTCATTAAGCGTGAAAAAAAAAAAAAAAAAAAAAAAAACTGGAACGGAAAAAATGGGTTTTTAATTTTTTAAATTGGAAAAACTTTTTCCCTTCTCCCGACTCTAAAAATATTTGTGAGGTAATAATAGAAAAAGAGACAAAGAAAAGCAGAAAGAGATAGAGACGAGAAGATTCACAAATATTTATATTTTTATTATTATTATTATTATTATGTTTTTTTTTGTCGTAAAAAAAATGCCGTCTCTCTAACGTGTGGTATATAAAGACAATTCTCTCTCGAGTTGTAAATAATGAATTGTCACATTCCATGGTCAATTGATTTTACACTACCAATAGTCCAGATAGTCCGACATATTTTTTATATTGTGCGGATTAAACGAGAGGTTTTTTTTCCTCCCCTCTATCTCTCTCTCTCTCTCTCTTTTCATTCGTTACGTAAATAATCCTGACAACGACGACGATTCAGTACATTAGTAAAAAAAAAAATTTGGTCGAAAAATGATCGAAGAAAACCCTCCAACGACTACCTACCCCTACTACACATAAATAAATTTTTGAACCTTAGCCACGTATAAGCAAGGAGCAATTTAAAAAACCATCTCAAACGAAAAAAATCAATCAATCAATCAATCAATCAATCGAAATCGATTTGTCCGTCGGTCACCTTTTGGCAAATTTTAATTGTAACTAAAATTTTGGATAAGACATCGTCGACATTGATTCACGTCAAAAGTTTCGCGAATGAAAATTCACACGAACGATTTCCACTTTTGAAGTGACGACAAATAAAAAATTTGAACTTTGAATTTTTATAAAATCAATCAATTTTGATTTAAAATAAATCAGCGACAACAACAACAACAACAACAACAACCACAACAAAAACAACAATGACAACAATCCCAACAAAAACAATAACAACAAAAACAACAACGACAACAACCCCAACAAAAACAACAACAACAAAAGCAATAGCAACAACAACAACAACAACAACAGCAACAAAAACAACAACAGCAACAAAAACAACAACAACAACAACAACAAAAAATGCGATGCAAGTTTTTTTTTAAATTTTCCAACTTTTCATGCATATCACAATCGAAACATTCATATACTTTGTACTTATACTCCATTTTTACTCATAATTTATCTCGTGTTTTTTTTACGATAAAAATTATTATTATTATTATTTTTTCTCACATGCAATTCACTCACTTCCTATTCACAAATGATAAGTAATTACTACCACCATGCATTATTCATCAGATTTTTTTCTTACTATTTTACGACAAATTTAAAAAAAAAAAACAAAGTCAAAATAAAATTTTCCGAATTTTCACTTGTAATTAAAATAAGAAAATTTTCAATCGATTCACACACGCACGCGAAAAACTAAACAAGACCAACAAGAGGAGTTTAGCGAGTTTATTTTTATATATATATATATATTTATTATGTATAACAAACATTAGCATTTTATTAAAATGTCCAAGACACATCAACCGTCCTCCCCCTATCCTCTCCCTCACCCCTCCTTTCCATCCCCCCCCGATTTGAAACAAGCGTGAAAAACGATTTTAAAAAACAAAAAGGCATGTTATTAAAAAAAATTGTGAAAATTATAAGTAAAAATAACAGGTTTCGCAAAAAAAAAAAAATTTGCATTAGGAACTGGCACCAATCAAACTATGCATTTTTTTTAAAGATGAAGGAGAGGGGGAGGGGGAGGAGAGGGGGGGAGGAAAAAAAAGATGAATTACACCAAAAAAAAAAAAAAAAAAAAAAATTACATGGTAACGATGCATGTAAAAATAAAAACAATGCCTCGAACCTCAAGTATTTATTTATTTATTATTTATTTATTTATTTTTTTAATTATTAAAACTTGCTTGGTAGGAAACATTTTCTCTCTCTCTCTCCCTCCCTCCTTCCCTCTCTTTCTCTCTCTCTCTCTCTCTCTAACGGATGAATGACAAGGGGTGGCTGATTAAAAAAAAAAAAAAAAAAGTAATTTTTATCCTCCGAGTCGTCGTTTAATTTCTTGGCAGATGCCAAACTCTGCCCTTTTCTTATTACGGTGTCACCCCTCCCCCTCCTACCCCCCGCATCATCCATTTTAAACAGATACAACGAAAGGAGTGGGCTAAATAAAAAAAAAAAAAAAAAAATTTTACTTTATGCACATCAATTGACGAACGAACAAACCTAAAAATTTTGATTTCTAACTGAACGTTCTATTCTTCTACTTTGTTTGAAAATCCCTCCCCCCCTCCCCCTCCCCCTTGTTGAAAATCGCCATTTAAATAAAATAGAAAACTAAAGAGAAAAAAAATGCAAGAAAATAAATAATAATAATAATAAATTTATCTCGTCTGTATATGAAAATATCATTCAACCGCAAAGGAATAGACATCATAATGATAATAATAATAATAATAATATTGTAACCCTTGCATATATATGATGATACCTTACGAAAATATGTGCCAACTATTATAGGCACCAGGTTTTAATATTAATGAAGCTATTGAAATAAATAATAATGATAATAATAATAAAAACGAAAAAATTAATAACTCAAACTTTTTTCCCTCTCTCTCTCTCTCTCTCTTTCTTTCTTTCTTCCTTTTTTATTATTATTATCATCGCCATTTTTTTTTTATTATTTGTTTCACTAAACGCGAAAGAGAAAGAGAAAAAGAGAGACAGAGAGAGAGAGAGAGAAAGAGAAAGAAAGAGAGAGAAAGAGGAGGGAGAGAGAGAGAGAGAGAGAGAGAGAGAGAAAATGCAAAGCCAACCAACCTTAAGTTATTGGCTTTTATTGAGATGAGTTTTTTTTCTCTTTTTTTTTACTTCAACGGAAACGTTAAATCCGGTTCAGGAGGCCTTGGGGGGGCCTTGGCCGCCTGGAATCATTTTCAACACAGGGGCATTGGAATCAAAAAAAAAAAAAAAAAAAATTAACATTTTTTTTTTTTAAACGAGAATGGAATGTTACCCCGGGGGGGGGGGGAAGGATTTTAACAACAACAACAACAACAAAATTTTTTTTAAAATCCAACATTCCTCTAATTTTTTTTTCTCTCTTTCTTTCTTTCTTTCATTCCCCCCCCCCTTTCATACCTGACTGACTTTTTTTTCCTTTTTCATTTTTATTCAAAATAAAAAAAAAAAAAAAAAAAAAAAAAAAGCAGAAGAAAATTTTCTTTTAATGTTTTCCTACAAAGACAAAAAAAATAAAATCAAGTTTACAATTTTTTTTTTTTTTTTATTACGTGAAGAGAATATAACCTTACGTCGTAAATAAATATCTCGTATATAATGTTAATGCTCGGAATGGCATTCCTAACAAATTCTGGATCATTACGCCCAAAGAAAATTTTCCATTCTTGATTTTAAAAAAAACGTTTCTTATGACCTTTTCTTTCTTTCTTTCTTTTTAAAGCTTCGTTTCTCTAATAAATCATAATCGTTTTTTAACTACTTTAAAAAAAAAAAAATATTTTGAAATTACGCTGCAGGAAACATACAAATTCAAAAGAAGGCCGACATATTTTTTTTTTCTTCTTTTTAAATATATATATATATGGGGGGGGGGGGGTTTGTAAGGCATAAACTATTCAAACCGTTTTTTTTTTTTTTTTTTTTTTACAATTAAATTTCATCATCATCGTCATTTTTTCAGGTACAAATATTAATCATTTCGATTAAAAATTGTTTTTTTTTATTAAATGAAAAAAAAAGTCATTTTCATTTCCCTCGAAACGAATACCTGTAATAAGTTTTTTTTTTTTTTTTAAACAAATACTTTTTCCTTCCTCCAATTTTCATAAACGCCCACGCGTAAAAAAAAAAAAAAAAAAAAAAAAACCTTTCCTTCCCTCTTGTATTACCACACCGATTAGTATCAAATTCCCATTCGCCCAACATTAAATTTACGAGAAAAAATACGCATGTGGGTATGCATACACGCATACATAAAAAATTAAATTATTGATGAACGCATTAGAAGGTAAGTTAAAAAAAAAAAAAAAAAAAAAAAAAAGACGGTTCGTAAAGAGAGAGAAAGAAAAAAAATCGAGGAAGAAAAATGACAGCAACATAAAAAAAAATAAAAAATAAAGAAAAAAAAAAAAAAAGGCCTATATCGGTTACAATGGCCGCGTATTACAGAAGCAATTTCTCAGGTATTCCAATCATCCGGATATCTCAACTCATGCTCACCCGATCTCAGGCAACGATATTCTCGCCGGTACCCCTCCCCTCCCCTCCTTCCTTCCCGCCTCGTCCCCCACCAACACCGCCGAGTACCTACCCATGAAAGAAAATGTGCGATGTTGAGTGGTCGCGTTCAGGCGTGCCAAGGAATAACCCGTTTAATAATATAAAAAAAAAAAAAAAATTCATCGGAATCCATTTTATTTTTTCTTATTTCAAGTATTTGAGTTAATTTTATTTTTTTTTTATTTTTTATTTTTTTTAACCCGAATTGATTGATTGACTGACTGACTGACTGACCATTGTCTGTTTTTTCTACCTTTTTTACACGTCTTACACTTCAAATTATTGGATTCCTTTTTTTTTTTTTTTTTAACTCGAACATTCTTTTTTGGTGTACAGGTATGGGTACTCGTACGTAGGTTCATGGAAATGTCCAAAATCAATTTTTTTTTTTGTTTTCTCATTTCATTCTCCATTTTTTTTTTTTTTTTTACAATTTGATCAACACAGTAAATATGAATTTTTACTTATCGTAGATATAATTATTAGTTTTTTTGTAAACGACGACATTTCATTATTATTATTATTATTATTATTATTATTATTATTATTACGCAATCCTTTATTTTCCGAAATCGAAAAATGGGAGAAGAAAAATTCAACGTGTTTAGCTTATGAAAACGAAAACAATAAAAACATTCGATCACCAACTTTTTCTCCTTTTCGACAACGGAAACGAAAAATAAGGGGAAACCCCGCCGACGGTTTTAATTAATTAATCCATTACATAAAAACAAAAAGAAGAAGAAAGAAAAAACGTTAAATTAAAAAAAATATTTCATTTTACCAAAAAAATAAAAACAAAAAAAAAAAAAAAATGTCGCAACTCGAGAGAAACAAAAAACAAACAAGAAATTAAAAGTTTCAATTAAATCCATTAATTTCCCTAATATGGTTTTAATTTTTTTCTTTTTTGTTTAGTTTCTTAAAAGAATTTTTTTTTTTTTTTTAAATAATTATATTTAAACAGATGTTCAAAACATCTTTACCAAAATATATATATATATATATATATATATATATTAAAACGTTATATTATAAACGAAACGAGATCGAGAATATAATAATATCACGGTTGAAAAGTTCGTTTCAGTTCGCCAACTTTATTCGAACAAAAGAAAAATTGTTTGTTTACATCGCACTAAATATTATTATTATTATTATTATTATTTTTCACTTTCCGGTAAATCCCATTCCCCTAAATTTGGCAAATATTTAATGGACGTGGAATTATCGAATTAACCTATCCATCGCTTTCCTTCGGTTCAAAAGTTTGGAAAAACTTTCTCGACATTTTTTTTCCTACAGTGAATAAGGGCATCGTATAATCATTCGTAAAATCCCTCCCCTCCCCCACCCCCCTCCTTTCCCCTCTCCCCCTCCCAAGCTTTCGTTACCTTAAATGTTTTTTTGACGTGCCAGAAAAACTTAAAAAGAACAACCTTGACCCAATCGCCTACATTACATTGTATACACACACACACGCACACACATATATCTTTGAATTAAACGAGTAAACATGCAAAACGACAAGCAATTTTTTTTTTTTTTTCAAACTGCAAATATTCTATTTCGCAAGTCTTTGCAGTTAAGAAGAATAAATAAAGAGAATTAAATTAAAGAGAGAGAGAGAGAGAGAAAAAACTATTGTTCGCTAAGCGAAATACTTTCAAATATTTATATTTATATATATTACGAGGACTTGACACAAACATTTAAGGAGTTAAAAGAATTTAGTAATAAAGAAAGACAGAAAGAAACAAAGATAGATAGATAGATAGATGGAAGGAAAGAAAGAAAGAACCGTGATAAATTACAAAAGAATTTAAATTATGAAATCTTTTGGTAAGATATTATTGCCCAGGGTGTTGTTCATCTTCCGTATTAATTGTTTAAAACCATATTATCATTATCATTATTATTATTATTAATTTTTATCTACTTTGTGATGATTACCAAAGTCCTAAACTCACGAGCTAAATGTATGAAACATAATAATAATAATAATAATAATAAAACCAATTAAATTTCATTTTAAAATGTTTCAAACAAAACAAAACCCAATGACGCAAATAAGTTATTATTGATGTTTTTTCTTCCGGGCACAAACAATTTGAAAAAAAAAAAAAAAAAAATTCCTAAAAAATCCCCAAAAAAAAACCCCCCCCCTTCTTTCGAGATTTTGAAAAAAAAAAAACAATAATTGCCAACATAATAATAATAAAAAAAAAAAAAAGTGAAACTTGTCGCGAAGATATGAATCCTTTCAAAAACAATACCTAAATAAATAAATCCCTAGAGTAATGAGAGAGAGAGAAAGAGAGAGAGAGAGAGGCAGATAGAGATAGAAAGAAAGAGAGAGAGGCAGATAGAGATAGAAAGAAAGAGAGATAGAAAGAAAGAGAGAGAGAGAGAGAGAGAGAGAGGAATTGTAAGATACAGAAAACTCAAAGATTCATTTAAAAACCACCATGAAGAACACGAAGGAATCTACTCCTTCCTGGGGAGAACCTAAAGGAATTCATCCCGTAACAAAAATGTGAGGATAGAAATTCCATGGCCCAATCGCGCGCGCCAATTTTAATCGGCAGGTAAAAGCGACCCAAAAAAAAAGAAAAGAAAATTTTCCCAATATTAAATAAACAAAAAAAATATTTAAAGCGAAACATCTGCGCAAAAAAGAAAAAAGAAAAACCGCGACATTATCTCACATACTAAACGTGTAGGCTCCTTCCCCTACCTAATATGCATACAACAATAAATATTTTTTTTTTTTTTGGGCGTATTTACTTTCACTTGAATTTCGGCTAAGCAAGCAAAAACAAAAAAAAAAAAAAAGCTTGGAAAGTTAAAATCGAAACACATTTATCATCATCATCATCATTATTATTACAACCTTTTCGATTTCATTATCATTATCAATTTCTTTTCTTAACGAATCATCACAACCCAAATTGTCAATTGATTGATTGATTGATTGTAAAATTAATTAAAAAATTTTCGTTCGATTCACGTATGAAAATAAAAAATAATAATAATAATAAAACCCCTCGCCCTTCTCCCCACGTCTCCCCGCCAAAAAAAAAAAGGCTCCTTCATTTTATTTTATTTTAAATTTTATTATTAATACTGTTCGAAGAATTTTTTTTCTTTTTTTTTTTAAATGGATGGAGTGGCATTTTAAATTCCTTTCAGTTTAAAAGAATTCTTTTCAAAGCGTGGTCTCCATGGTCATAAGTCAAGTCCTTTTTTTTTTTTTTTTTTTTTTTTTTTTTTTTTTTTCATAACGTAGAAATTGGTTTACCACGTGCCTGATGAACCTCCCTGCGGCTTTAGGATAAATTTTACGAGTGGTTTTATGCTTATAGTAACAACAACATTTTTTTTTTTTTTTAAAAAAAAAAGCACTTCAACGAAATCGAAAGATCCAAAAAAAAAAAAAAAAAATTCTTTTCTTTTTGGATTCTTACTATTACCTACAACTACTACTACTCCTATTATTATTATTATTATTATTTTAATCTTTCTCACTCTTTTTCTTTTTCTTTTTTTTTATAATTCATTTATGACACCACATTCCTTCGATCCATTTATCATACTTTCACTATTAAAATTTTTATTGACAACTAACACGATACAAATCAAAGAGAGAGAGAGAGAGAGAGAAAACCATAAGAATGAATTCGACTCAACACACACACACAAAAACTAATAATAATAATGATAATAATATTCGAATAACTTTTAAAAAGAAGCGATTTATATATATATAAGAATTCCTTCGGAAAAATTAATTAATTAAAAACCTGACATTTTTCCGCTAAATAATAATAATAATAATAATAATAATAATAATAACAATAACAATAATAATAATTAAAATATAAAAATAAATAAATAAATAAGTAATGGAACTGGATTGATGATCGTGCGACGAGAATAGTAATAATAATAATATAAATTGTTTTTCCCTAATGCTCATTGTTAGTTAAATCGATTGCATACCTCCTTTAATACATTTTAACCATATAAAAAAAAACCTGCCTAAATAAGTTAGGTTCATCTACGAAAATAAGAAAAAATTACCAAGTTATAAGTTTACCAATGGTTTGTGTGTTCATCACAACAGAATAATGGTGGTGGTGGTGGTGGTGATGGTGATGGTGGCCTTGTAAAAGTTCAGTTGCATTGAAGGCATTAATAATAAATTATTATTACTGGATTTAAAGGTATTAATGAATTTTTCTTTTCTCTCTCTCTCTCTCCCTCTCTCATTCTTTTTCTATTGAGAATTAATTATTACAATTACGTTTTATGTCGTTCGTTTTCTAATTTTTTTTTTTTTTTTTTTTTTTTACAAAAAATTCGATCAAAAAAATGGGTTTCTAATTACACAACAACAACAACAACAACAACAACAATGTGTACACTGCAAACTTTTTTTTTAAATAACCTTATGTTTCAATTTGTGTCGACTCACACAGCTGTTCATCTCAAATTTCATTAAATTCATTATATATATATATATATATATATATATATATATATATATATATATATATATATATATATATATAATGTCGAAAGTATACCATACGTAATTTATATACAAATTTGAAAATTATTTAAATTTTTAAATAAAACAACAAAAAAAAAATTACATTACGAACGAACGAACTGACAAATATGAAGGAGAACAAACCCACCCGAGAATAAAATATAAAATAATAATAGAGATTATTAAAAAAAAAAAAAAAATTTCTTTTTAATTATTTTTTTATACAATATATATGTGAAAAAAACTTTAAAAGTTAAATAATGGATTAAATCATCGACAGGAAAATGTTTCGCGGTTAAAATTGTTTAAATATGAATAATAATAATAATAATAATAATAATAATGAAAAAGATTTTGCTAATCGAAAAAGTTTCAAAGACCAAAAACACATCTCTAACCAAGATTATTATTATTATTATTATTATTATTAGTATGAAATCATTACTCATCTATCTAAGACACAAACTTTCTGTTTTAGTAAATTGAAATACTATAAATTTTTAAATACTCCTTTTTTTTTTTCCTTTTTTTTGATAAGAAGAAGAATAAAAAAAAATGGCTGTGCAACGTTTTAAACAATGGAAAGAGACAATGAGTTGAAATCGAATAAGGACACAATCGGATTATCCCTTCATCATTTAATACTTCGCAATACTTGAAAATTTTTTTTTAAAAAAAAAAAAAAAAAAAAAGAAAAATATTAGTTAATGATGACTTACCTCACTGTACCCCATGGCGTTGAGCTGTTCTTTATCAACGCAGCCAGAACTGGCGCTCAAGCCGCTTAAACCGGAAGCAGAGCTGACGCCGGAAGTTGTGGAGAGAGTTGATATGGTGCTTGCAGCACTCGAACCAACATTCTCACCGCTATTTGCAAAAGGCAACAAAGAATTACGAATCTCGGCCAAAGCCTTTAGGTGGTAACCAGAAGAGGAACGAGTTGATGATTTGCCAGTGGTGTTAGGGTTCATAGTGACAGGCTGGTGGCCCATGCTCTATAGTTTGCGGCGAGGGGGCCGCCCGCGCCGGCGGGCAACTAAAAACTCATCTAGCATTGATTATCACACACAAAAAAAAAAAAAAAAAAAAAAAATTAAACAACGTTTAAAAATCGCTTAAATATATATATATATATATACAAATATACAAATATATAAATATAAATATATATATATGTATGTATGTATGTATGTATATATATGTATTCACAAAATAAAAGTTGATCACCACTTGCTGCACGGAATTTTGCACTCTTTAACACAACCACTTGATTTAATAACAACCTACTATCATTTTTAAGACCAAGGTCAATATCATTTCAATCACTATAAATATGTTTCACTTTAATGTTAACAATCATTCCCAGAGGCTGAAGAATGAAAAATTTTCATTCGAAACACAAAAATAATAATAATAATTGTAAAACACACAAACACTTTTTCACAATCGATAACTAATCAATCATTTTAAACATTTTTCCCCCATGAATGAAATCAAAAAAATATAGATTATGATTATAACTTATTGTTTAATAAACCACAAATTATTAATAATAATTAAAAAAAAAAAAAAAAAAGAACTTTATGCCCCCCCTTCGAAAACTAAACTATCGGGAGAGAAAAAAAAAAAAAATTGTTGTCTTCGATTTACAACATGATTTATCACATCTGAAAATAAAAGAAACAAATCACAGGGAATTAATAATTTAATCACATGACAAAATGCAGTTGTTTAATTTAACAAAATTTTAATTAAAATAATTTATAATAAAACAAATTATTTAAAAAAAAAAAAAAAATAAATGACTTGCATGGTAAGATTTTCATTTAACGAGAGTTATGTTGATTAAAACAAAACCGTTCTCGATTAAAATTATAAAAAAAAAGACTATCAAGCGACTCGATATGAAATTTACACTGACAATAATAATAATAATAATCATTTATTGATTTGATATTAAATGGATGTATTAAATGTACGAAAAAAAAAAAAAAAAAAAAAAATTTTCAATGAAAAAAAATATTTATTGTATTCGGGTTTTTTTTTTTTTATTGTAAAAATATTGAATACACTATTTTTTTTTTTTTTGTTTTTTTGTTAACAAAATTCTTTAGTCTGTGAAATTGTATACAAAAATAGTAATAGTATTATTATTATTATTATTAATAACAAAATATTAATAACCTTAAACTAAAAACATTTTTTTTTTCTTTTTTTTTTTTATCATAAGTCAAATTAAGTAAACAAATAAGACTCATATGATTCAATGCTATTGTAAAAAAGACACACAGAGAGTTTTTATTGTATGAAAATATTTTAATTATGGCATAATTTACTATAAAACTCTAGGCCAACTGGAAATATCAATTATAAAAAATTTTAAGGACGATAATTTAAACAATAAAAAATAAAATTGCAAAATTAAAATTTTTGATTTTTTTTTTAAATTAAATTAAATCAGTTTAACGTGCGAAATAAGAAATAAATAAAAAATAATAAAAAAAAAAAACTATTAATAAAATAATTATTTTTATAGTAAAATGGTGGCACAACATAAGGTTTACTACTTCCGTTGCATAGGACTCGAGGACATTCAAATTCTTAAACTATTTTAATATTATTATTATTATTATTATCATTATTTATAGAATTGAATATGTAAAAAACGCGTTTGAATACGATTGTAAATTGATAATTAAATAATAAAAAAATATCTCACCTGTTTTTTTATGAAGTTAATATATATTCAACAACAACATCGAAAAGGAAAAAATAAAAAAAAAAAAAAAAAAAAAAATCACAAAATATTAATCCCAACGCAAATGATTCCAATATTATACGCTTAAAGCAATCGAATTTTAATTGAAAAAAATGTCACACCGCACTTATAATTAATATAAAAAAGCATAACAAGTTATATTTATTTTAAATAATATATATATTATATAAAAACATCAAACAATCAAAACAAAACTATAAAAATTTAACCCAAACCCCACAAAGAAATTTATCGTTCGTTGGCAAGCCATGGCTGCCATTTTGAAGTGCCACATTCCGACATATTAGTCGTTGAAATACTTTATAAATTTTTTTCCTTTTCGTATTTTTTTAATAAAAAAAAAAAAAAAATTATAAAAAATTCTAATAAAATTAATAAACAAATTTTATTAAATAAAAATTAATAATTTTTTTTTTATTATTAATATCGTAATCAATTTAAACGAAAAAAAATATTTTCAATAATTTACATATATATGTAGATAAAAAGAACCTGCATTGATTTTAGCAGTTAATAGAAAAATAAAGTAGTTTTACTCTTAGTGGTTGTTTACATTTTGCGTAGTATTTAAGTGATTTTTTTTTTTTTTTTTACGAAAATCCGAAATTTAAATTTAAATTATATAAATAATACACACGCAAAATATATATATATTTTTATTAAAATTAATTACAAATGACATCATTTAATTATTCACTCTGTAAAAAATTAATCATATCATCATCATCATTCGAATAATTTTAATAATAATAAAAAACAATAACATTGAGTTCCCCTCCCCCCCTTTGATTTTATTATTTCAGGTTAAAAAATTATTTGAAACATTTTAAATAATATTTATATATTTAAAAATAATATTTAAAAAAATTTTAATTTAATATAATAAACAATTAAAACTAAAATACTTGTTTAAATAACAACAACAGGTTGATAACATTTCCTCGTTCTAAAACAATATTTAAAAAAAAAAAAAAAAAAAAGAAAAATATAAATTATACCCGTACGGGGTTAAAAATGATGTATTCGTGACATTTTTTTTTGTTAATCAAATGTTATTAACATCGTATATGTGTGTGTAAAAAAAAAATGTCGACGTATCAAATCGGTATACGTAAAAAAGTTGAAAATGATAATTTACGACAGTGGTTAATAATTAATGCTAAAATAACGGATAATGATGATGGGGTAACAAAAACAGAAGTCCAAGCATTAAAATTACCAGTAAGCAAAGAACTCGAACTTTTGGAATTTTTTAAAAATCGTTATTGGCTCTTGTTCGTATGGATAACGTCCGTTATCGAAATCGTAATTGTTATTAATTTTATATTTATAAGCGAAAAATATTTGATACCGATCGTCATTATCGTTAACATAACCACGCTTATATACACGATTGATTTCGGTGCTGGCGTAATATGTAAAATAAAAGCGAAAAATTATAAAAATGTCAAAATGAAAAAAAATTGGCAATTGTTATTGGATGCCATATCCATAACTCCATTTTCATTGGTTTATCTAATACTCGAACAAAATCCGAATCTAACGGATTTTCTCATTTACAGATTATTCACTTTGCTTAGATTGTACAGATGTTTTTCCGACATAGGTTATCACGAATCCGTTGAATTGTATTATTGGAGTTTGGTTTTTTTCGGTTTTGCATTTTCACTTTACGTGAGCATAAACGCAAACGCTTCCGAATGGGTTATATTCGTGTCGAAACAAGATCATTTTGATTTGGACATCGTCGATTGGAACTTGACATCCGTCAATAAATTCATTGTCGCCATGTATTATTCGATAACTACGAGTTTTAACGTAGGTTTCGGCGACATAGTACCCAACAGTCAAAATGAAGTCATAACCATATTGATGATAATGTTGTTGGGTTTTATCATGTTGACCGGTATATTACCCGGTATAATAACAATAGTTTTAGCAAATAAAGAATCCGAAAGGGAAGATTTCAGGAGCGAATACGAGTACACCATGTACATACTCAAGAGAAACAAAATACAAAAAAAAGTCATAGATAAAATATCGAACAATTTACAAATTTTTTGGGATTATAGAAAAGGAGTGACGTCAACGAATATAAAAGAATTGGTACCTTGGTCGTTGAGAAGAGAAATTTTCTACGATATTAATTTTGGATTTTTAAATAGATCGTTGATTTTTTCATTGCAACCGAGATCGTTTTTAAGAAGGTACCCACCCACCCCCCCCCAAGTCTCCTTCGTTTGTTTTGCTATAACATTATTCCAAAACATTTTTTTTCTTTTTTTTTTTTTTTTTTTAATAAAAATTAAAAACTTTTCTTAGCGTGTCTTTACTTATGACAAATATATCTTTCTTACCGGGTGATATCGTTATTGAACCTTACGAAATGAGCGAAGCCATGTTGTGTATAGCATCCGGAGTTTTGGAAATACTTTCAGAAGAAAATGACGAAACGCCACTTTTATCATTTACAGCGGGTACTATATTAGGAGAAGCATCACTTTTTCTTACAATTCCAAATAAATATATAATCCGTGCTTCGACATTTCTCGAACTTCAGGTGAAATTCATTTACACACACACACACACACACACATAAATAAAAAACAAATATAATACTAATAATAATAATAATAATAATTAATTAAAGGTACTACCTAAAAAAGAATTTTCAAAAATTGCATTGATACATCCGGAAATCTACAGGTCCATGAGATCGGAAATATTACACAGGATTAATTTTATTGCTAAAAACGATCAAAATAAATTCGTCAACAGCAATTTAGATCCGGATGTTCAAATGACGGTGAGAAGAAAAGTATTGAAAAATTTACAAAACAAAATTAATAACAATGAAAAAAATGATGATAACACTATGATAAGTTCATTCAAAACAAACGTTCTCAATTTGTACGTCGTTTGTGAAAATATAACCCGAGTGAGTATCTATATATATATATATATATATAAATAATAATGATGATGATGATGTTTTCATTCGTTTTATTTCGAATCAGATAAAATTATTACCTCTGAGCGTATCGAAAAGTAAACCCTACATATTGAGACCCAACACTCCCGTATTGAAATATTGGAGATTTTTCATAGTCGTTTCCGTATCCATAATTTTCAACGTGTATCCCTTTTGGGCGAGTTTCAATCAAAGAAAATCAGTATTCAGGGGGTCGGTAGCATTTTTTATGTATCTTGTTTTTGTTGCCGATTTATTCATTCAATGTGTGACGGCGGTTCAAAGACCGGATAATTTTACTTTTGAAACATCAATTAAATACATTGTGGCACAAAAATTAAGGGTTGGCTCATAAACTATGTTTTGCTGTTGTTGCTGCTGCTGCTGCTGCCGCCGCCGTTTGTATTTTACTTAAATGATTCTTTTCTTTTTCCCCAGACTGCCGGTTTTTATTTAGATGTTATTGCGACATTTGATTTAACAGCTTATTCGAATTTCGCATCGGAAGACAACGAAGAATATGCACTTTTTTTACTCTTATTAAATCGAACGCTTAAATTTTGGCAAGTCGTTAAATATTTTCAAGACCTCGAAAACAATTTCACAATAAATATATACATTTTGAGAATCTTCAAATATTTTTTTTACTACGTATCAATGCTCACTTGGGCGGCTTCAATTCTTCACTTGGAAGGATGTCCAAAGCGTATATGCGATCCGCAAAGGTTAATCCCTAGAAAAAAAAATTTTTTTAATAATAATAATAATAACAATAATAATTAATCGATTCGCGTTAATTCCCAGGTGGTTTGCACGAGTGGAAGCCGAAGAAGTTGAAAAAAGATTTGCGTCGCCGAAAACGGCATGGCCTCACGTTGTCTCATTTTATTGGGGAAGCGTTATTTTGACCGGATTGGGTTTCGGTGACATAACACCTAAAACAATAAGCGACATATTGGTTGTTTTGCTATGTATATTTTCGGGTACCGCATTAATCATTTTCTGTTCGGCTGAAGCTGCCGTCACCATCAAATTCAGTCAAAGGAGTAGGAGAAGATTTGAAAAACAAGTATTGCAAGTCACGCGTTTTATGATAGATCACGAAATATCCGAGGTTGATATTGGAAAAATTTCCATTTTTTTTTTTTTCCCCCCCCTCGCAAAATGGCCACTAAAATATTTATTATTCGTTTTTAAGGAACTTCAAAATAGAGTTAAAAATTATTTTAGAACTCAGTGGGTATACGATCACGGGTACTCAATAATCCAACAAGAATATTTAGAAAAAATGCCGACGCAACAAAGAGAAATCATACTAACGCAATTATTAAAAAAATTTTTAAGCGTTCCTATATTTCATGCGGCCAACGTAAACTTTTTACGAGTACGTTTTTTATTTTTTTCTCGCCATTTTCCATAAAAAAATTCATTTCCGCCATAACCTTTATTCCTAATAATAAATTTAGTTTTTAGCAAAATCATGCAAAATGAGAATTTTACCACCCCACGAAGTTGTCACTTACATCGGTAGTTTAGCATCCGAATTATACATATTAGAAAATGGATACTGCGAAGTCACGTCACCCACGGGATCGAAAATCGTTATCGGTCCCCAAACGGGTTTCGGATACGTCGAAATGCTTTTGAGTATGTTTTTTTTTTTTTTTTAAGGAAATAATCAAAAAAAAAAAAAAAATTAACACGATTTAAATATTATTATTATTATTGTTGAACAGGTTCAAAATTAAATATAAACGTAATGACTCTCACCCATTCGAAAATAATAAGTTTAGATTACGCGGCATTTTTAAGAGGTATGACGAGGTATTCGACGGTTAAAGCGGAAATAGAAGCCGAAATGGAACAACTTCTCAGGAACACGGATACGGACGATCGTCAAAATTTAGGTTTTAATTTGTTATTGAAATATTCAAAAGGAAACGAACGTAACACTTTTATTATGTTCAAAGAATGCATAAACATGCATCGCTATTGTAAAAATCAACCCACGCCCACGAGCTATTGGGAACCGTTTAAAAAATGGGGAAAATTTCGATTTTTTCAATTTTTACTATTACCCATTGTCATAAGTCCACAAAGTAAGTATTTCAATTTGTTCCTTTTCTCTCTCTCTCTCTCTCTCTCTCACTCTCTCTATACATGTGTTACATCTTTCTCTTTTTAGGTCGGTATTTAAAAATTTGGACATGCATACGAATAGTTTCCATATTCATTTTGTGTTCGATAGCTCCCTTATATTTCTGTTTACCCGTACACAGTCTTCGTTTAGAAGTAACCATTTATATGATCGTTTTTTTATCCTGGTTAGATATTTATATAATGTTTCACGTGGCTTACTACGATACAAACGGTTTACTCATGTATCACCCGGCAAAAACTTCCCTTCATTATTTAAAAGGTAAATTGAAAAAAAAATTATACTTTTTTTTTTTTTTTTTATCTATCTATCCATCCATCCATCCATCCATCTTTCTACCATATTGATTTTGTTTTTTTTTTTTATATATAAATAAATATAGGTAGCTTCCTGTTGGATTTCCTTACCTCTTTTCCATTGTACTGGCTAACTCAAAGTTTATATCCCATCGCAAATAATTCTCCATTGGCTTTAAGTAAAGGTTTGGGTTTTATAATGGTTTTACAATTTTATAAATTCCTTCAGGTAAAAAATTTTTCCTTTCTCTCTCTCTCTCTCTCTCCCTCGTCTCCCCGCTCTTCTTCCCTTCTCTGCAACAAAAAACCAAAAAAAATTAAAATTAAAATTTTTTTTTTTTTTTAAATAAAGGGTTGTAAATATTTGGAAAGGGATGCTTTGAGACCTTTATCAGCAATTAAAATATTAAAATTTCTTCCCCTATCATTAATTATAACGAACGTTATAACGGGTTTTGTTATTTTACGTGAGTTTTTTTAATTTAATTTAATTTTTTATAAATTATTTTAATTAAATATAATAAAATAAAAAAAAAACGACATTTTTAGTCCAATGTCAAATCACTTTACCCAAATCAGAAGATTTATCAAAAGTTTTAATGAGAGAATTTACTGAACATTTAGAACTTTTTTGTAAGCCGAGATCAAGAGATCAAAATAGGATAAAACGTGTAATGAATGAATTGAAAAAAAAAAAAAAAAAAAAAAATTAAATTTAAATTTAAATTTAAATTTAAATTATTATTCCACTAATTTTTTTTTTTCTCACTTTTTCTCTTTTTAAAGAATAGAAAGAAATACTTTAGATTTTATGTTTTGTCTTATTATTGGGTAACAACAACATTGACAACAACCGGATTTGGCGATTTGGTACCACACAGTAAAGAACTCATGCTAATTATTATTTTAGTTATAATCGTTGGAATATTTTTATACGGGTGAGTTTAAAATTCATTTCGGGAAAAATAAAAAAAAAAATAAATAAAATTTTTCTCTTATGATTCATCTAGTTTTCTTAGACTGATGGCATCCTTTTTCTCAAAAACAAAACAGGTACATTATTTGTCAAATAACCGGTAGCATGATGGTTGCGAATAATGAAATTATTCAATATAGAAGAGGGATTTTGGATATGATTTTTTTTCTCAAACAAGCCAAAGTTAACAGAGATATTCAAGATCGTTTGATTTTTCATTATCAATACAATTGGTTGAGAACGGAAGGAGGAAGTCCGGAAATGACGTTGACGTATTTAAATGCCGCATTGAGAGAAAGCATCGTTGCCGATATGTACGAAGAAGTTTTGAGAAAAATCCCAGGTTTTCGTAACATGGAAAAATCCGTTATTAAAGTCATGGGAAAATACATGAAAGAATTATATTTTTTACAAGGGGAAAACATTGTTAATTTAGACGACGTCCAAGAAGACATTTATTTGTTGTACCGTGGAAAAGTTAATATCGATTAATGGGTGTCAAAATACATTTTTCATAAATTACATAAATGACAATCGCTCGTTTTTTTTTTTTTTTTTTTTTTTTTTTTTAGGTAAATGTGTATTTTAAAGGAGGCATGATCAGAAGTACCGGAAATGGGGGACTTTTTGGAAACATATCGAAAAAATCATTTTCTTTAAGTAGTATAACCGTTACGGCAGCCACAAACGTTGACATATTACAATTAAACAGTCAAATTTTTTTTAAATATTTAGAAGTAATTGTTAATTACACCGGGGGAGGGGAGGAGAGGAGAGTTAATTTTTTTTTCTTTCGTTCGATTAAAAACCTTTTTCTTATACGATAGAATTTACCAAATACGGCATCATTGATTGAATTTTTAACAAAAAGAACGGAAGATTATATTCTGCCAATGCAAGACGAAATGGATCCATTAAAATATGATTTTTTTGAATCGTCAGATGACACATTACCATTTGAAGTTACCGTAAGTGTTATGAGAGAGAAAGAAAAAAAAAAAACAATTTTAAAATAATAATAATAATATTTCATGTACGTTTTTTCTGTTTTTCCCCCCTCCCCCCCCTCTCTCCCCTTTTTTAGAAAACTAGATTTATTCCGGCCGTTTTAAAAAGTGATTTCAATCGTCGTCTTAACAATAATCTTTTCTATTTTAAAAATTCCGTGTATAAAAATCCAAGTAGCGAATTTAATAGAGTTTTTTTACACGATTCGTGGTTGTGTAAAACAATAGGTAAGTTTATATTATATATTTTAGATTATTATTAAAAAAAATAATACATTTGGAATCTAATAGAAAAAAAAAAAAAAAAAATTTTCTCTCTCTCTCTCTCTCCCCAGAAAATGCTACGTGTGGATTGTCCTATTTCAGCACCGGTCTAACAATTTTCTTATTATGCTATCAAGAATATTCGTGGTTTTCCAACGTTTTATTCTACTCTCTAGATTTTTTTTTTTTCTTTAAAATATGGTATAAGTTACATTTGTCGTACTACGATAAATTTGGAAATTACGTCATCAATTCGCAAAGAATAAGTAAAAGGTTTTTAATTTACTCTCTCTCTCTCCCCTCCCCTATCCCCCCCGAAAAAAAAAAAAAAAAAACAATTCATATTATAATTACCGGATTTTTTTGTTTGTTTTTTTTTTTTTTTAAAGGTATTTGTCGAGTAAAAAATCATTAGTATATGATCTTCTGGCAAATGTACCTTTCGAAACTTTTTGCATTGCGGCTCCACGAAATTGGAAGCTGATGGTTTTATCAATATTAAGATTGAACAGAATTCTGAGATTACATTACGTCCGTGAATTCTACAATTGGAAAGACAAACAATTAATGACAAATTTTTTAATTCTTAAAATAACGTAAGAGTTAAGCTTAAACTTGAAAAAAAAAAAATTCCAATGCAAAAAAAAAAAAATACATTAAAAAAAATATAATAATAATAATAATAATAATAATAATAATAATATGTTTTAAAGGTGGGTTGTTTTGAACGGTGCATTAGTTATACATATTTTTGCCGCTTTATGGTATTTCATATCAAAACCATTCGGTTATGAAATCAAAAACAGTTGGGTGATATCTACATTTGGTGTAAGAAATGTATGTAATGTAATTTAACTGGGGGGAAAAAAAAAAAAAAAACAAAAAAAAAAACAAAAACAAAAAAAACAAAAAATAATAAATAATAATAATAATAATAATAAATGGAATGGTTTTTTTTTTTTTTTTTTAACATAAGTTAACCTCTAGAGACCTTTATGCCATGTCAATGTATTACGTAATTACATTAACAACAACTACCGGATATGGAGATATTCGTACTAACACCGTTATGGAATTATTAATGTCAGTTTTTTTTATGAATGTAAATCGTTTGATAGTAGGCAAGTCAAAAATATATTTAATAATAATAATACTAAAGTATAATTTTAATTTTTTTTGTTAATAATAATAATAATTATTATTATTTTATTTAAGCTGTTTTTGCGGGGTCCGTAGCCGGAGTGATTAATAACAAAATGACACCTTTATTGCAATATCAAGTAACGGCATTAAATTTAGAAAATTCGTTAAAATTTCAAAAAACCAGCATGTTCCTAATAGAAAAAATTAAAAGTTATGTGAAATATTTTTGGGATCTCAGAGCTATAAAAGAAGTAATATATATATATATATATATATTAATTATAAGTGAAATAAAATCATAGTATATGGTTTATAAAAAATATTTATAATTTCAGATACCGCAATTTATAAAAAATGCTCCATATTCTTTACAATGCGAAGTCATGACTGCAATGTATGGTCATCATTTATCACAAAGTTTCATATTTTACAATTTGGGAGATAGATTTTTGACACAATTAAGCACTCATCTCAAAAGATCAATTTATTTCACCGGAAACTATGTCGTACAACAAGGAGATATCGATCAAACAATGTATTTTATTAATTCGGGGGAGGTAAAATATCGCACATCATAATCATTACATTTTTTCCATTTGATAATAATAATTTTATATCAAGTTTTTGTAATATTTATTTAAAGATATCAGTGCTCACCATTCATCCAGATTTAACTGAAACAATTCATTTTACACTACATGCAAATGACAGTTTCGGAATAAGACAGGGTCTCCAAATTGAGGCGGAACATCATTTTTCCTACAGGGCTAGATGTCAAACGGAAGTATTACTTTTATTACTAAGTGAATGGCAGCAATTACTTAAATATTTTCCAGATGTTAGAACAGAAATTTATCAAAGATTACAATCCTTACCTTCTGAAAATGTTAAAGTTGAGCCAGTTGATGATACAGCTGAAAGTGGAGCTGAAGATACTGTTAAAGATACACCTCAAGATACCAGCAAACCAAAAGATAAATAAAAATATATTATTTTCTTATGTTTGTATAATTTAATTTTGTATTTTTAATTATCTGTTATCATCTTCTGATTTGTATTTTTTAACTTTCATAGAAATCGAATTGTCTCCCATTACATCTACATCTAATATTTTAAATTTTTTCATATCTTTGGTTTCGGTATCTGTACTTTTAATTACATCAATTACATCTCCTTCCATGAGCTAAACAACAGAAAAATAATAATAATTTTAATAATAATTAAATATTTCACACTAAAAAAAAAAAAAAAAGATTTCAAAAATTTTTTTTTAATCAAAAAACTCTTACGCTTGCTCCTTTTTTTAACAACATTTTTCCATTTATTCGAATTTTATTTTGATAAATAAGATCTTCAGTTTCTCTGCGAAAGTAATAATAATAATTTATTATATTGAAATAAATAAATTTCATCAAACAGAAAATATATAAACCTATCATTTTTAATTCAATTACTCACCTTCTTTTTAAATTAAGTATACGTTTAATAACTGAATCTATTCTTAAGGATGAAACTTTGTAAGTTTTTACATTTCCCCCATCATCATCATCATCATCATTGTCCCCGTCATCGTCACTTTCATCATCGTCACTATCACTACCTGAATCTTCATATTTATCATTAAATTTTTTTTTTGTCTTTGTAGATTTCAATCTCATCAATGTGAGAGAATTATAATTTTTAATAAAATTAAAATATTGATAATTATACGTCAAATGTCTACAATTTGTAAAAGAATCACCACAACTTTTTATTATTATTTTAGGCTGACGATTTAAAACTACACAATATCTTTTTAAAACATTTTTGTAAAATTTACCCACGGTGGCCGCCATCTTAATGAGTGGATTCGGTGTTAAAAATTTTTCCCTCTCGAAAATTCGTGGCAGCAGGAAAATTTTTTTTTTTTTTTTGTTTCTAATGAAAAAGCGCCTTTATGAAAAAATTTGGCGGCAAATTTATTTGATAATATTATTAAATTGTATTTTTCAAAAAAAAAAAAAAAAAAAAACCGTTAATGGTTTCATTTAATAAATTATTTATTTATTAATTTTTTCAATAAATATTATACCTTAAATGATTTTAATAACGGTAAATGTAAAATCACCATCTAAAACCACGAAACCACATCTTCGATTTAACAATTGGAAACTTAGTAACATAATTATATTTTTTTAAAAAAAAAAAATTAAACATCATTTTAACAGATTTATTAATAAATAAGAAATTAATTTTTTTGTTTAATGGGTGGTAAAAAAAACAAGAAAAAAAATACAAATAATAAATCAGGATCGAAGGAAAAAAATGGTAATTAAATAATGATTGATGTGTAATTGTTGTAAATTTACTTACTTGATTTTAAGTAAATATAATTTCTTACAATTTTTTATTGTCAGGTAAAAAAACAAAAATAAAAAAATCAGAAGGAAAAGTTAAATTTAACAAATCAAGAATAAATGTTGATATATTTACTGATACATGTATGGAAAATGCTTATTATATTTGTCATAATGTACAAGATGTATTAAAATATAGAGGATTTCCATGGCCTGATGCTGCTAGTAAGAAAAAAAAAGGAAAAAAATAAAAAATCATCATTATTATTATTATTATTATTATGTAGTCTTATTAAATCTTATTCATATTTAAGAATACCATTAAATCTGTCATATATACATATAATAATAATAATAATTATGTATGTATAACAAATAAAATATTGACAATAATAATATTTATTAATATTTATTTTTAATTATTTAAATAAAATTGCAATATTAAATGATGATGATGATGATGATGATGATTGATGGTTGTCTTTGTGATTATAATCATATATAAAATTATTTTATGTATTATTTAAATTTAAATAAATTATTATCAATTAATTATGTTATTAAATTTCTCCGACATTTTGTTTTTTATTTAAACCTCTTTAAAAAAAAAAAAAAAACCGTTAAATTTTAACGGTTTTCATCTCCTCAAAAATCAAATTTATGTAAAATTTAATAATCGAATAAAAAGCATTTAAATTTTTTTATATTAAATAATAATAATAATAAAATAATCACGTAATAAATAATAATAATAATAATAAATTTAAAATAAAAAAAATTAAATAATAATAACAAACACGAATTATTTCATTTAAAATACTCTATTTATTTTTCCATTGATCACTTTTTAATTTATTATTATTATTATTGATAAGAAAATTAATAATAATAATAATAATAATAATTCATTTTGAATTTACAATTTTTTTTTTTTTAAAATAATTCCGTATACAAATATAAATAAATAATAATAATAATAATATCGAATCGTTTTCCTTTGGTTTATCTTATTTATCTTTTTCTTATCCTTTACAAAATATGTATAATAATAATAATAATAATAATAATATGTTTAATAATTAGATTATTATGTTTGAAAAATAAAAAAATTAATCATGTTATAACATTTAAAACGACGATTGATTTGTTATAAAACGAATAAAATTTTAACGGTAAAAATTCAAAATGGTTGACAATTGCCATAAATGAAAACATTTTTTTTTTTGTTTAAAAGACTAGTTTTTAATTTAAATATCGAGCACAAATTAGGTTAATCATGGAGAAAACGTTAAAAAACGACATAATTTTTTCCAATTAAAAAAAAATCAATATCATTAATATTTAATTGTTTCGGAACGAAAAGCATTTGGGTATTTGGGCGGGGGTGTAAAAAAAAAAATGGCCGACAATCTACAACAAATATCTTTCACAATGTTTTCTTTAATTATAATTTAAATAATTAAATTTATATATATTTATATAATACATAGTGTCAATATCGAAGAATTTTTGGATTTTATTTTAAAAACTAATTAATTAATTCGTAATTAAGTTACCAACGGAAACTTTGTCGATTTTAAACAATAATAATAATAATAATAATAAATAGCCGTGCCGTGACGAAAGCACCGGTTCTCGTTCCATCACCCAAGTGACACCAACAATTTTGGATGGGGTGGGTGATTATCCTCTTGGGAACACCACGGGACAAAAAAAAAAAAACAATTCTTGTTCTTCTGTCGATCAGGTCATAGTTCGACGAATTTTTTTACTCCTCCTCATCCAGACAACTTCGCAGATGTTGGCACCCATGTGCCCTCCGATTCAGGAGGCGACTTACAAGAATTGATTGTTGTGGTGTTTGTTTGCGGCATCGGTTTGGGTCACGAAAATGAAATTTACGAACCGGTTAAATATTTAAAAAATGGTGATTGAAAGTAAAACGTAATGATAATGATAATGATAATGATAATGATGATTAAGTTTGATTTACGTGCGTGTGAAACAAATGTTCTTGAAGGCTTTCCTCGTCTCTAAAAGCTGCGCTGCAATATCGACAATTGAATTTTCTAATTTTCGGAGTTTCCGCCGCGGTTTTAACGTCCGTGAATATTTCAACTTCCGGTTCGAACGTGACCGGATAATTCGATTTAGGCGTTTCCGGCATCAAACTTTTCTTGTGGTAATTTATGTGCAATAAGGAACTTTTTCTCGTTTCGAAAAATTTATCGCATATCGTGCATTGGAATAACGAATCGCTTATTTGAACGGCGTACCAATTGCCCCTCGGATGAACGGCTCGGTGTTCGTTTGATTCTTGTATTGTGGAAAATTCGCAGTCGCAAAATGTACAGTAGAATTTTTCACCCACCATGCAAACGATTTTGTTCGATTCTTCTCGCCATATTTCACGTTCCATTCGTTTGGCGGAATTTTTACTCGTTCCAGGTTGCGGAACATTCAATTCCGGTTTTTTCCCGTGAAAATTTTTTATGTGAATCTGAAGTAGATCGAGACTAGTGAAAGCGCTCAGGCACACCGTGCACTTGTGAGCTTCGTCGCTTTTATTACCAGCACAGGAATGCTGGGTCAAGTTGACAAATTTGAAAAATATTTTGTGACACTTTCCACATCGTATGGATTTACACGTACGAACGTGATCCTCGTAAAGAGTCCTATCGGAAAGTTTTTGACCGCATGTTTCACATTGGTTTTTCTGGGCCTTGACCGGATAATGTATGGATTCGTGTAATTTTCGATTGTGTGGCGTCGAACAAGTCTTCAAACAATAGCGACATATGCAAGAATCGTTCGGAATGTCTTTTCCTATCATAGATGGATCGAGTACTTCGCCTCGGTGAAATTTCTTTATGTGCAAACTTATGTAAGATGGTTTTATATCTTTGGAACAAAATGGACATTTGCTTTCGATTTCGTCGAGCTTCGGCGAATCCGGAGTGTCTTCCGTTTCCAAACTACCCGGATCGTCCATGGAATCTTGCATTTTGATACCGTGATTTCTATAAGCGTGAATACTATATGCGTTAAATGAGAAAAAATACTTTGGGCACTTTATACATTGATGTTTGACTTTACCGCCTGCGGGAAGAGAGGTTCGACGGCCTAAAAATACAGATCTTTTAAGTTTAAGCGGAATTACTTTTTGACCCTTGTGAGATTGTTGTCCGTGTCTTATGCAACTAGATGCGCGCACGTAAAGCCTCGAGCACAAAGAACATTTATACCTGGCAAACATGTCAATATTATCGTTTTCCTCAGGTGTCGACTGAGGACCGGAGGGTGACGGAGGGTCCGAAGTATTCGATTTATGAGTTTTCATGTGAGATTCTAAATCAGATTCCAATAGGAATTTGGCGGAGCATATTGTACAAGAAGTAGCACTCTCTACAGTCTCTGCATTCGAAGATGCCTTTGAATTACTCTTAGACATGTGCACTCTTAAATGCATGAGGAGTTGCGACCTTGCGGAAAATCTTAGACAACATTTTCGACATATGTAAGGAGTAGGATTTTTGTGCTTGATCGCTTCGTGATGTTCCAACTGCTTAACACTCCCGAACATTTGACCGCAACGAAAACAACGAATGGCTCTTTGTGGCTTTTTTGGTTCTTCCTCGGATGGGGCATTAACCGACCGGGTCTGACTAGGATTCTCGGGTGCTTCCGGCTTGTAAGTAACTGCTGCCACTTCCTTAGACTTCTCCGGCACAGATTCTTTTTCACTTTTCATTTTAACGTGGGTCAGTAGGTGTTTCTCGTACGAATCTTTTTGAAAAAATACTTGACTGCAGCTGGAGCATGTGTACTTGATGGGGGTCTTCCGTTTTAACGTGTGCACTAAAAGATGATTTTTAAACCTTCTTTCATTGGGAAATTGTAAAGAACACTGACTACAGCATATGAGATCATCTTCTGTTAAATCTAACTTAATAATAATATGGTTGACTTGATGCTCTAGCAAATCATTAAAAGATAAAAATTGTCTGTAACAAAACTCACAGTCAAGAGCTCTTGTTTTCTTTCCTAAACAAGATATCGAGGAATAATGTCTTCGTAATTCTAAACTGGATTGAAAATACAAATGACAAGAAATACATTTCCACGGAGTTATTTTAATTGGTCGTACGGCAGAAATTTCTTCTGAAGGTAGTTGTTGATCTTCTAAAAAATATGATTCGTTTTCATCATATTCACTTCCTAACGATATGGAATCTTCAAAATGTCCATTTTCATCTTCGTCTTCTTCTTCTTCTAAGTTGGTACTACTTCCAATCATACAACATGTATGCAATTCAAATTCTTCTTCCGTTTCAAAAACAGACTCACAATTGGGGCAAGTTTTATCATCGACAGATTGCAAATATTGATTTGGTTTGTTTTTCTCTTCTTTCGAATAACTCTCTTCATTGTTGTAATATTCATTGAGATTTTCATTTTGTTTATTGAGATATTGAGATTCCCAAAAAGCGGAAGCTCCTCCAGTTACGGAAGCGATTGTTCCTATTAACCCATTGTCAATTTCCATCCACTCTGTGTTATTTTTTTTGTTATTAGATTCAGTTAAATGCTCTTGCTTGACAATAACATTACCAACAGGTTCTCCTGATGATGTTTTTGGTTTTTTACCCGAAAATGTACTCGAAGAACACAGACCTGAAGTGCTTTTTCCAGTATTTTTATTTTCTTGAGATACTGCAGAAAATTCTTTTTTCAAATTATTTTGAGTAGAGGTTTCTTCTGAATATTCCTTAAAGAAATTAAATAAATTTTCATTACTTTTTTTCAATGTAATTATTAATAATAGTCATTTTACAAAAAAAAAAATAAATAATCAAAGAAACATTTCTTAAGTTATTATAAGTCCATAATAAATTACAGTCGAAAAAAACAACTTTTAAGTAAAATTAAATTTTATATAATTTAATAAATTACTATTGATTTTTTACCTGTACAGAAATAGAAGAATTGACTTCATCTGAATTTTGGACTGAAGGAGGATTTGGCTTGGAACTAGAAGAAACTATTTCAGATGATTCAAATTTGGCACATCTCTCAAAATATTCTTTAACAAATTTGATGTCCTGATAAGGTTGCAATCTTTTTTTGACATTTACTTCACTTTGTATGCATTCCTTTCTAAATTGGTACCATTCATCTAATTTGGTATGACATTTGGAACATATTTTTGATGGCATAGGATCCCCAGGATAAATCTATAATAAATTAAAAAATTTGAAGTTTGAAATCGAAAAATACTTATAATGAACGACAGTTCATTTAAAAATAAATAATTCCACATGAAAATTTTATTATTAATTAGATTTTTTTTTAAATTTTAAATTCAGTGAAATTAAAGTAAATAACAATTTTATTATTTCTTATTTGTATGCTGTTTAAAGTGCATAGTTAAAGTAATCCAAATAAAATATATTAGAATCGTAAATATTAAAATGATAAATCTCATTTCGAATTATTTGTCTACTTACGAGCAAATTTAAACAACTTCGTATTTTTGACAAACAATCCTGAGAAAGTACTTCCGAAGAAAACAAATCGATATGCGATTCCGAAGATAAACACAACCGACACAAATTTGTCCATTTGAAAATTATTTCATTTTCTACACTCATTTTTAAACACAATACGATAATTATTATTTTTTACTACTTAAAACTAAATAAATAGTTTATAATAAAAACTTAATTTGATTAGTAAATCCATTACTCATTAATAGGAGACATTTCAGCCTCTTGATACCTTGCAAGCATCAAACTATCAGCTTGCTGCTGCTATGCACTTTTTCTCTAGTGCCACGTCTAACCCGCTTATTTCAAATAAGATGGATATATCAGTTTCTTTTTCAAATAAAATTTAAAATTTATATTTATTAATTTTTTATTTTTTTAAATAAAAACACTTTCATTAACAATTTTTTTCAACGATCAAGTATACCTGATTAAAAATAAATTTGTATTAAGCGTTTATAATTTCAGAAGAAAAATACATTTTTTTTTAAAATCACAGGAAAATTTTTAATAGAAAAAAATAATAATGATAATAACGTGTTATTTTTTATATAAAAAAAAATTTAATTAAAATAAATAAATTAAAGTCGTTCTTGTACTCCGGCTACACAAATAGGAGTATTTCGTTTTGAATATTTAACGGAAAACAAAGAATTACACGTTAAATTATGTATTTCTGGTTGTAGTGCACTGTGTTCATCACTGCTATAAAAAAAAAGCATTTCATGCATTAGATAAATTTTTTAAAAATTTTAAAATATATAATGAGATATTTGAATGACCTTGAACAATTTTTGACATTCCAAATTCTGCATGTATTATCGAAACTACAAGATGCTAAAAAATCACCGTTCGGACTCCAATCTAGGCTTGTAATTGTACCAGAATGTCCTTTTAATTCTGTTATTACATTACTGCTTGCTATATCCCAAATTTTTATCCTTCTATCCTCACCTAATGAAAATGAATTAAATGACTGACTAGTGTCTTCAATAGAGGATTAAAATTTTTTTTTAAGCATTATTTTTTACATACCAGCAGACGCTAATAATTTTCCATTCGGACTAAAAGAAAGAGCATAAATCCCTCCTCTGTGTCCAGGTAATACTCTCATTAATTCTCCAGAAGAAGTAGACCACAATCTAACAGACTTATCGGATGATCCGGTTGCTAAATAACTACCGTTAGGATGAAATCTCAAACACTAACAAAAATTTATTAAATGATATTTCACAAGTCGAATAAAAAAAATCAAAAAAAAAAAAAATTTTTTAAATAAACTCACATCTACATCTTGTACGTGACCAGCAAAAATTCTAAGAGGATAATTTCTTTCAAGTGACCATAGTCGAGCAGTTTTATCATGAGATCCTGTGGCTACGTATACTCCCAAAGGACTTACATCGATTGCCCATATGGGATAATTGTGTCCCCTGAAATAAAAATAAAATTATTATCATCTTACAATCTTATTTTTTTTTATTTTCTGTTTCCAACATTCTAATAAAATTAGATAAAAGGCTTTTTAATGAATGATAATGAATTAACCTGTACACCGCTCGACAAGAATAAGATTTCAGGTCCCAGGCACGCATTGTTTTATCCATTGAAACAGATAGTAATAAATCATTATTAGGTATGAAAGCTAAATCTTGAACTCGACCCGAATGACTTCTAAGTGTGATGCTACTTACTGGTTCGCTAAAACGATAAATTTTTTAATTTGGAAAACAAATTTTCTTCAAAATTTATAAATTTAATTTTCCTCTTACCTTATATTTTTACTTTCAGTCTCAACAGTTGAATCATCAATATCGACAGCCAATCTTATTTTGGAACTTGAGCAAGGTTTTTTACTTAACCGTTTATTTTCCGTTAAACTCCACAACTGTAATTCCGATGTACTTAAACCAGCTGCTAAATACAGAGTATCCTCGGATATCTGCCCACATGTTATACTAAAATCAAAATGTTTAGAAAGTACTCGCAGTTGGGAAAACAGTTATTAACCGATTTAAAACTTACCTGTTGTCAGGGTTATAAACGGAATATAAAAGTAAAGGACCACTAGTCGATGGTACTTCATTGACTAATTTAATTATTTCTTCTAGTTTAGCTAAATCTCCATCCGATTGTTGAATTTCAGGATAACCGTTGCAAGGCTAAATAAAAAGAAACAATTGACTTATTGTGATCTAAGTTATCTACAAAATAAATTTTGTATAAATATTTACAAACCTGATTAATGACTTCGTTTTCCTCCGATTCTATTACATTCGCATCCTGAGTTTTTTTTTCTTCGAAATCAAACCAACAATTTATCATTTGTAATAATATTATATGCGAATGCCTAACTAAATACTGTTTTAATATTTCAATCGATGTAGACGATAATGTTAATGAATACTTTGAAGACCTAAAAATTTTTTTAATTAAAGCATTCGAAACCCCAAAAAAAAAAAAAACATTAAAATTGAAAAATGTTAACAATAATAGTATTAGTTACCTAAGATTTTGAACAATATCTTTTTCTTCAATATCTTTTGTACTTTCAATGCTTGCCAATTCTTCTAACATTAATATCGCCTCTTCTTCCGTACTAATCGATTGATTTTTCTTAAGAAAAGTTCCTGCCGCATTTTTGTGACCCCCTCTTAGCATTTCAATATACAAATGACATAATAATGGAAATAATAATTCTTTTAATTCATTTTTAACTGTAGTATTAGTTAATTCGTTTATCCAATTTTTTAATTTTAAAAATTGTGATTCGGCTACTGAAGGATCATTATTTATACAACTATATAAAATTGAATTCGCATGAGACGATTCATTCTCGACAACCGATGATAATGTTAAATGAGATACAGTTTTTAATAAAACTAAATCAGACTTTTTAAAATTTTCATTATCCTATATATAAGAGAAAAAAAAAAATTAAAATTATTAATAAAAAGCAAAATCTGTAAATGATACTTACATTAAAATGACAATCGTAAAATGATTATGAAATCATTATTATTTACTCGGAAAGAGTCCAAATATGGAAATACATAATTTAATTAAAAATTTACAAAATTGAATTAATAACAACAAGAAGAAAATTTAAAAATTTAAAAAAAAATTAAGAAAAAAGACGATAAATAATAAATACCGCGAATAAATCAATAAATCAATCATTTTAATTCGAAAGAAAAATTTTTTATATTTAAAATAAAATTACGATGATAATTAAACGTTTAATTAGTTTTAACTTAAAAATTTTATATTAAAAAAGAAAAAAAAAAAAAGTAAATTTACTTAATGAAAAATTCCAGTTACAACGTTTATTTTCATTACAACTAAAGGTTATGTTTTAATAAGATGGTATTAGAAACGAATAATAAAAGATAAAAATGTAGTAAATAAAAAAAAATCTTACCGAATAATGTCTTCTTTTCATGTAAGAGCCAACATTGTATTTTAATATTTCGTTTCTAGAATGTTTCATTACCGATAACCTAACTGAATATAAATAGAGGTAGTTTGTTTATTTGGTAAATTTACTAATACCAACCTAAGAAAAAATTTTTTTTTTTTTTTTTAAATTGCAGGGAAATTTTTTTTTTATCATTGATAAGGAAATAAAACGTAAATCAATTTTTTTTGTGTTTTACTTTCAATTTTATTGAATCATAATTAATAAATTCAAATTTATATATAAAAAAAATAAAATAAATAAGTATATTCTTTTTTTAATAAATTAAATTAAATCTTTTCCCTTATTAATTGATAATTAATTAATAATTAATTAATAATTGTTTTTCGTCTTGGGTTTTTTACAATTTTCTTTTTTTGTTTGACCCCCAAAAACTCTTAGTACACGTTCCGGCTAAAATTATTATAATAATTAATTAATTAATTATATAATGATTTTAATATAATTAAAACGATTTTTCGTTAAAATAAATCATACGTCGAAATTTTCCGTGCTGCCGTCGCTATCGAATTCATAGGGATCCCTTTTTTTTCGTATCGGTGTTAAACTCCTTAATTTAGGCTGGGGGGTTGATGTTAAAATTTTACGGGGAGTCGATAAAAACTAAAAAAATTAAAAAGTTTTAATTTTATTCGAACTTTCTGACGATTTTTTTTTTTGACTAAAAAACAATTTAAGTTTGAAAAATGTTATAAAAAAAAAACCTTTTTATTATTTTTAAGGGGAGTCGTCGAATTGGGAAATTTACTTCCATCTGTTAAATTTTCGATACTTTCCTAAAATTACATATACCAATAATTACTAACTTATTAAAATAATATCAGGTAAACATAAATAAAATATCAGGTAATATAAATAAAATTAAATATTATTATTATTATTAATAAAACAAAACCTTATCATTAATTTTTGATGATGATAACAATTCACAAATGTTAATCCTTTCTTTCGGTTCATTTTTTTTACAATTTTCCATTTCTTTGTTCGCCTAAAATTAAAAAAAAAAAAAACATTAAAGCTTTTATTTTTTTTTTAAATTATGACGTAACTAAAAACTAACCGTTTGATCATTTCCGGAAAATTTCGATTTTTCTTTTAAATCTACCTTATTATTATTAATATTATTTTGACCTTCTAAATAAGATATTTTTAATTTTAAATTTGATATTTCTCGGCTGTGTTTTTCAATACTTTCAATTTTTTCAGTTTCTAATTTTTTTATTATTATTCTGTGTGCCTAATGACGAAAAAAAAAAATAATAATAATAATAATAATAATATTATTAATTTTTAATAACGATAAATTGTTGTTACACGTGTGTTTGATAATTATATCAGGTGATTATGAATTAATTGTAAAAAAAAAAAAAATTTTTTTTTTTAAATAAATAGAACGATTAATTTACTTCGAGTCGAGTTTCTGATTCGTTTAAAAGAATTTTCAATTCCGATAATGAATTTTTCAAATTTATATTTTCCAAATCAAAATTTTTATAATAATTTATTTTATCCTCTAGTTTTCCATAATCTCGTTTTAATTCCTTCAAATTTTTTTTTTCGCATTCGATTTCTCCATATAATTTCCCGGCGGTTTTTTCCAATTCGTTTTTCTCATTGAATAATTTATTTTTTAACGATTCCTCAATTTTTAATTTATTTTCAAAGTCACTAAAAATTAATTTAGAATTTTTTAAAAACAAATAAAAATATAGGAAAAA
>NW_002987374.1:0-1120 GCF_000006295.1 Pediculus humanus corporis
CGCTTGTTGTTTTTTTAAAAAGTTTTTGTTTGTAGTTGTTGTTGTTGTTGTTTGTTATTCTAGAATTGAGGTTTAAGAAGGAAAAAAAAAAAAGTGAAAGAATAAAAAATTATTATTTTTATTCATGACTTGAAATTAAACAAACGTTAAAAAGAAATAAAAATTAAAAAACAAAAGCAAAAAAAAAAAAAAAGAAAAATTTTTACATTTAGAAGAAAACCCGCAAAAATTAACCGCAGCAAAAAAAAAATTTTTTTTTAGTTTTAATTTTAATTTTAATTTAAATTACAAAAAAAAAAAATTTTTTAAATTTTTTTTTCGTTTAAAAAATTCGCGCGCTTTTTTTTTCATTTTAAAAAAATAAAGTCAGTCTATCTATTTTATAGCGCTATATTAAAAGCAATAAAAAAAACGAAAAAGAAAAAAAAAGGAAAAAGGAAAAAAGAAAAGAAATTGACAAATTTGATTGCACGGAAAAGTTTTTTTTTTTTTTTATATATTTTTTTTTCTCGTTTTCTACAATATTCTTTCTTTCTTTCTTTCCGCCATCTTTTTTTCTTTTTTTGCTTTATTTCAATCGTACGAAACTTTTTTTTTTTTTTTTTTGCTAAGAATTAAAGCATTGGATTTTTTTTACACACACACACGCACATATATTTATATATTTACAATAAAATTTGAATTTGATATTTTTCTAAAAAAAACTTTAGAGACTTTTTTATGTTTTATGTTTTCTTCTTAATCGCCGCCATTTTTATTTTATTAAAAAAAAAAAAAAGTTTTGTGACTGAGATTCGGGGAGGGGAAATGGGGAGGGAAGGGAGGGGAAAGAAAGGCAGAAAGGAAGGAATGAAGTGTGATAAATGATTAATAAGGGGAAATATGAGGAAAAAATTATTTTTATTTTAAAAACGCCATTTTTTTTTCTAAATTTTAACCGTCGGAAATTTAATTTTAAATCGCGCCTAATTAAATTTTTAATCGCGCCTAAAAAATAAATTAAATTTTTTTTTTTTTTTTCTTAAATATTTTTTATCATTTTAACCTTTATTCATTTTTATACCTGAAACGAAATTTTTACAAAAAAAAAAAAAAAAAATTTTCGGAACGTATAAAAAAT
>NW_002987373.1:0-1854 GCF_000006295.1 Pediculus humanus corporis
ACTCTGACTCTCTCTCTCTCTCTCACTCTCTCACTCTCTGGCTCTCTCTCTCTCGCTCTGACTCTTCCTCTCTCTCTCTCTCCGACTCTTCCCATCTCTCGGTCTGACTCCCTCACTCTCTTTCGCTCTGACTCTCTCTCACTCTGACTCTTTGACACTTTCTCTCATTCTGACTCTCTCTCTCACTCTGACTCTCTCTGTCTCTCTCTCTCTGACTCCCTGACTCTCTGACTCTCTCTCACTCTGACTCTCTCTCTCTCTCACTCTCTGACTCTACGACTCTCTCCGACTCTGTCTCACTCTCTCTTCGACTCTCTCTCTCTCTCCGACTCTCCCTCTCTCCCTCTCTCTCTCTTCGATTCTTCCCCTCTCTCGCTCTGACTCCCTGACTCTCTTTCGCTCTGACTCTCTCTCTCTCTCTCTCTTACTCCCTGACTCTCTTTCGCTCTGACTCTCTCTCTCTCTCTCTGACTCCCTGACTCTCTTTCGCTCTGACTCTCTCTCTCTCTCTCTCTGACTCTCTTCCTCTCTCTCTCTCTCTGACTCCCTGACTCACTCTAACTCTCTGACTCTCTCTCTCTCTCTGACTTTCTGATTCTCTTTCACTCTCTGACTTTCTGACTCACTCTCACTCTCTGACTCTCTCTCTCTCTCTGACTTTCTGATTCTCTTTCACTCTCTGACTTTCTGACTCACTCTCACTCTCTGACTCTCTCTCTCGCTCTGACTCTTCCTCTCTCTCTCTCTCTGACTCTCTTTCGCTCTGACTCTCTCTCTCTCTCTGACTCTCTTCCTCTCTCTCTCTCTCTGACTCCCTGACTCACTCTAACTCTCTGACTCTCTCTCTCTCTCTCTGACTCTCTGACTCTCTCCGACTCTGTCTCACTCTCTCTTCGACTCTCTCTCTCTGGCTCCCTGACTCTCTGACTCTCTCCGACTCTTCCTCACTCTCTCTCTCACTCTGACTCTCTCCCTCTCCGACTCTCTCTCACTCTCTCTTCGACTCTCTCTCTCTCTCTGACTCCCTGACTCTCTGACTCTCTCCGACACTCTCTCCCTTTCCGACTGTTCCTCTCTCTCCGACTCTCTCTCACTCTCTTTCCGACTCTCTCTCACTCTCTTTCCGACTCTTCCTCTCTCCGACTCTTCCTCTTTCTCTCTCTGACTCTCTGACTCTCTCCGACTCTTCCTCTCTCTCCGACACTCTCTCACTCTCTCCCTCTCCGACTCTCTCTCACTCTCTCTTCGACTCTCTCTCTCTCTCTCTGAGTCTCCCTCTCTCTCTCACTCTGACTCTCTCTGTCTCTCTCTCTCTCTCTGAGTCTCCCTCTCTCTCTCACTCTGACTCTCTTCCTCTCTCTCTCTCTCCGACTCTCCCTCTCTCCCTCTCTCTCTCTTCGATTCTTCCCCTCTCTCGCTCTGACTCCCTGACTCTCTTTCGCTCTGACTCTCTCTCTCGCTCTGACTCCCTGACTCTCTTTCGCTCTGACTCTCTCTCTCTCTCTAACTCCCTGACTCACTCTCACTCCCTGACTCTCTCTCTCTCTCTCTCTTACTCCCTGACTCTCTTTCGCTCTGACTCTCTTTCGCTCTGACTCTCTCTCTCTCTCTCTCTCTTACTCCCTGACTCTCTTTCGCTCTGACTCTCTCTCTCTCTCTCTCTGACTCCCTGACTCTCTTTCGCTCTGACTCTCTCTCTCTCTCTGACTCTCTTCCTCTCTCTCTCTCTCTGACTCCCTGACTCACTCTAACTCTCTGACTCTCTCTCTCTCTCCCTGACTTTCTGATTCTCTTTCACTCTCTGACTCTCTGACTCACTCTCACTCTCTGACTCTCTCTCTCTCTCTGACTCTC
>NW_002987372.1:0-1256 GCF_000006295.1 Pediculus humanus corporis
AATTAGTAGTGGAAGGAAAAAAAAAAAAAAAAAGTGAACAACAAACAACAACAACAACAACAACAAACAACCAAATTAAAACTTTGTCGGATAGAATTATTTATTTAACTTTTTTTTTTAACGAACGCCGAATAAAATAATAATGATAATGATAATGATGACGATAATGATAATAATAATGATAATAATTTTTTTTTTTTATTTTAAATTTCCCGCCATTTTTTTTTTTTTTTTGAAATATTCCTGGCAAAAAAAAGTCGTTACAAAAAACAAAGGTAAACCGATTTTTAAAAAAAATTCATTCATTGATCAGTCATTCTAATTACTAATAATAATAATAATAATAATAATGATCATGATAATAATAATGATAATGATAATAATGATAATGATAATAATGATAATTTTAACCAAACGACGAGGAAAATTTCAAAATCTGATTGGTTTTCAGTTTTCCGGAAAATTTTTTTTAGAATGAAAGAAAAAAAAAATTAATAATAATAATAATCATGATGATGACGATGATAATAATAATAATGATAATAATAATAACGATAATAATGATAATGATAATAATTTAAACTTAGCGACGAGAAAAATTTTTAAATCTGATAGGTTTTCAGTTGATCGGAAAATTTTTTTTGTTTTTTTTTTCGGATTAAAGAAAAAAAAATAATAATAATGATGATGGTGGTGATGATGATGATGATGATGATGATGATAATAATGACGTAATGAAAAACGAACAAACAAAAAAAAAATTATTCAAATTTTAGCGGTAAAAAAATTTTTTAATTTCAAATCATAATTAATTGTAATAAAAAGTCGTGGCAGGAGTGGGAGGGGGAAAGGGGAGGGAGGAGGGGAAATGTTAACGATCCGCAAGGGAAAATCTTTTAATTAACGGATGTTTTTAATAATTTTTATTTTAAAAAAAAATATTTAATTTGAGATAAATTAAAAAAAAAAAAAAAGTTAAACTTATAAATATTTTGACTTAGGAAGGATGAGAGCTTACGTCCGCCATTATTAATTATAACTTGATTAAACAACATGGCGGACGGTGTTGTTGTTGTTGTTGTTTAATTTTTGTTCGGTAATATTTCTTTCTTTTTTTTTTAATGATGGTTTGCGTGCGTGATTTGTAGGTAAAAATAATGATAATAATAATAATAATAATAATTAAATGAGTGGTTGGTTGGTTTAAAGAAAAAAAAATGAAAATTATTAAATAAATATTGATTTAAAAAAAAAAA
>NW_002987371.1:0-1193 GCF_000006295.1 Pediculus humanus corporis
TTACGTAATTATTATTATTATTATTATTATTATTATTATTATTATTATTATTATTATTATTATTATTATTATTATTATTATTATTATTATTATTATTATTATTATTATTATTATTATTATTATTTTTAAATAAAGTTTCAAAATTTTAAAAAATGACTGACAAGAATGAGAATAAGAAAAAAAAAGTAAGAACGAGAAGCGACATTAAGAAAAAAAAATTTTTTTTTTTGGCAATGGTTTATAATTGGCTAAGATATAAACTTTTTCACGTCAAATAAAATTTATTGTAAACATTTATTGAGAGAGAGAGAGAGAGAGAGAGGGAAAAGATAGAGAGAGTGAGAGAGAGAGGGGAAAGAGAGAGAGAGAGGGAAGAGAGAGAGAGAAAGAAAGAGAGAGGGAAGAGAGAGAGAGAAAGAAAGAGAGAGAGAGAGAGGGAAGAAAGAGGGAAGAGAGAGGGAAGAGAGAGAGAGACAGAGAGAGGGAAGAGAGAGGGAAGAGAGAGGGAAGAGAGAGAGAGAGATTCACCCACGCACAACCGATTCGTTACATTAAAATATTAATTTAAAAAAAAAATTAATTCCACGTTTAACTCCAATTATTATTATTATTTTCTCTTCTTCTTTCCCATTGCGATTATTACTATTATTGTTTCAATAACCTTATCGTCTGCTAATATTTTCTTTTCCTGTCAGATAGAACAAAAAAATTGTTTAACGGTTTACGGTTCAAAATTTTAAATTAATTATTTTTGGCCATTTTATATATACAGTCAAATCTCAACAAAAAAACTTAATTCACGTTATTTAAATAATTTTTTTTTTTATTTAATTTTTTACATGCCCCTCTTCACCTGTTATTATTTATTAATTATTAACGAATAAATTATGTATATTTATGCTCATTTTATTTATTTATTTATTTTTTTTCCGTTAATAATTCGATTCGTTTTATCGATTATTTTTTAAATATAGAATTTTATTTTTAAATTTTTTTTGGCTTTGAATGCATTTTTTTTTTTTTTTTTTTTTTTTTTTTTACTAAAGAGGGGGGGAGTGCGCGTACTACGACGATGAGAATTATTCACGAGGATTTTTCAAATAAAAAAAAAAAAAATTTTTTAATTAAATTAATAATAATAATAATAATAATAATAATAATAATAATAATAATAATAATAATAATTAATTATA
>NW_002987371.1:2456-2735 GCF_000006295.1 Pediculus humanus corporis
AAAATACATTTCGATTATTAATTCGAAAAAGAGAGGAGTAAAAAGAGAACAAAATGTTGACGTGTAATTTCGATATTAAAAAATAAAATAATGGCTGACTATAACGTGGCAGTAGGTAAAAAAAACAAAAACAAAAAATTTACGACATTTTTAAAATTACCCAAAAGAAAATTAAAAACGGTTTTGTTAATTAAAAAAATAAAATAAAAGTGCGAAAGAAAAAAAAATTTTTTTTTATTAATTCCAAATGTAAATTTTCCGGGGAGGGGAGGGGGAGGG
>NW_002987371.1:3114-75888 GCF_000006295.1 Pediculus humanus corporis
GAAAAGTTTTTTTTTTTTTTTTTTTTTTTTAATATTTTTCTTTTACGATTTTTACTGGTTATTTATTTTCGCCCCCCAACCCAACACCACCCTCACTCCCACCACTACCACCACCACCACCATCACCAACCCCTTGTTCTTCTATCATTTTAATTTTCTTTCTTGGGAAAATAACAAATAACAAAGAAAGACTTTGTTGTTTGTTAAATTTAAATATAAAATTGATTTCGAATGGTTTTTAACCCATTTTAATTAGTTTTATTTAAGAGGAAAAAGGATGGATATATATTTTAAGATAAACTTTATTAAATTTTCTAGAAACTTCTATAAATTTATTTACATTACATTTATCTTTAATTATTTAAATTTAAAAATTTACGCATTTTTCTTATCCTGTCGTTGTATAAGACTCGTTTCGCGCGTAAATTTAAATTTAAATTAAACGATACGTTTGTTAGTTTAAGTTTTATCCGTTGATACTAGCGCTCACGCGCGCGTCGGCCATTTTTCTTTTCGGCTTTTTTTTTTGAATAGTTTTAAATTTTTTTTTTCTTCTTTCCCCCTTTTTTTACTTTTTTTACGCAATTTTTTTCTTTTTCTAACCGTAAAAAACAAGTCCCCACGCTACGTTTAGTTTTAAACATTTACCATACATTTTCATCGTAAACTTTCCCTCTCCCCCCTCCCCCCTTCCTTCTTCCTTCCTTTTTCCCAGTCATTCTACTTCCACTTTTTTTTTTTTACGACGCACCTTTTTTTTTTTTCTTACGGGATTTCAGTAAAAGGAAATAAATAAATAACCGGATTGATTGCTCGTAATTTATAACGATTAGTTAATAAATATGACAATATTATGTCGTTCATCTCCGCCATCTTTATTTATTTTCACTTAAATGAATTTGAATAAAAAAAAGACGCAAAATTCAAAAACAAAAAAAAAAAACAAAAATTTCACGCTCTGGTTAAAAAACAAAAAACCCTTTTTTTAATGTTTAGTCTGACAAGAAAAAAAAAAAGGGATAAATGATGATAATGATGATGATGATGATGATGATTAAACGAGACTCAGCTGTCGTTTTAAATGATATCATCATTATCGTCATCACCCTTTTAACTTATCATTACACGACTAATATCAATCAATTTTCTTTTTTTTTTTTATAAACCGTTAACATTTTCACGTTTTCACATTACAATTTCCATTTTACAATTAAACTTTTAACAAAAACTAATTTCCGTTTGATTATTATTATTATTATTATTATTATTATTACATTAAAAAAAATTGGATTTATATAAATTCCCCCCCCCCCCGGGCCATATTTATTGGCCTGATAAAATTTTGTTGATAATAAAATAAATTAAATTATTATTATTATTATTATTATTATTTGTTCTCTATTCTTTTCTTTTTATACGTTTTTCTTTTAAATTATTATCGTCTGCAACGATTATTATTGAATTTTTTCCGCCATTAAATTTTATTTAAATAATAATAATAATAATATTTGAACTCAATGCAAAAATTTTAATATTTTTATGTCTGACGTTTTATTATTATTATTATTATTTTTTTTTTTTTTCGTTAACGACCCGACAAGATATTTAATAATTAATTATTTATTATTATTATTATTATTTTAACGAGTGATTAATTATTTTATTAATTGATTGTTGTTGTTGTTGTTGTTGTTAGGCCAAAGTTTAATTAATAAATTTTTTTGTTTTTGTTTTTTTTTCCCGTAATTAATTATTTAAAATGTTTTCTATAATCAACCATTATTATTATTATTATTATTATTATTCAGTTAGTAAAAATATATTTTGAAGAATAAAAAAATCCGTTTGCTGCCACGTTAAAATAAATAAATAATATTTTTAAAATTTGATTTGATGAGTAAAGGGGGAAAAAATTTGTTTTTTTTTTTTTTTTAAAATAAATTATTAATAAATAATTATTTAAAAGCAGACGATTTTATTTTATTTATTGTTGTTATCATCAGTGAAGTTATTAATTAATAAATAAATTATTTATTTATTTTTGTTAAATATAAATTGTTTAACGGTTAAATTTTTGTTTTTATTTTTTAAACGTACTTGGAGGATTATGTAAACGCGTTACTTAATTTTTTTTTTTTTTTTGTCTTCTTCCACTTCGTTTTCTTTCTCTTTAAAAACGTTTCATTGGTTTTTATATTTAATATTTGACAGGAGTAAAAAAAAAAAAAAAAAAAAAAAATCGTTAAAATGAGAAGGTTTGGCACTTTAAAGCTTTTGGCAAAAAATCAAACAATTATTATTATGTCTTTTGATTGTTTTTTCTTTTTTTTCGAAAAAGTTCTTTAACACACACACAAACTTTCCTACACATGCACACACTATTTAATTTTCTCTCTCTCTATCTCTCTCTCTCTTTTCTCATCTCGAATTACTTTTTTTTTTCCTTTCCTTTTCTCTAAAAATTTAATGAAATTTTTTTTTTTTTTTTTTGCCGGACATTTTTTTCTTTTTTTTTTTTTTTCTAGATAAATCAAATTAATTAATTAAATTTTGGAGGGTGATTACTCAAAAAGGTTTTCTAATGAAATTTTCCCTTTCGGTTAAGTTACGGTAAAAATAATAATAATAATGATAATAATAATAATAAATGAAAATTAAAGAGGGAGAAGGTCGGGGGGAGGGGAGGAAGGGGTGATGGAAGTAAATTTTCTTCGTCTTGCCAAAAACTACAATATCAAAAATTTTTTTTTTTTTTTGTTAATTTTTTGTAAGTTTTTTTGTAGGTTTTGAGAAAATAAATTATCAAAATGTCGAATTTCCTTTTTTTCGTTTCCGTTTCCGTTAAATTTAATTTAAACATAAGTGCATTTGATCTATTCAATGTGAAACATACTTTTCTTTACACAAAAAAGAAAAAGTCAAAAATACTTTCCTCTCTCTCTCTCTCTCTCTCTCTCTCTCTCTCTCTTTCTCTCTCTCTTGAAAAGGAAAAAAAGGAAAAAAAAAGGTTTCGAAAAATTTTCAATTTTTAAACCAATAAATTAAATTTACCGTCGTTTTTTTAAAACTTTTTTGTGGTCTCCCCCTCCCTCCCTCCCTCCCCCCTTTTTTTTTATTTAACTAAATTAAAATTATTCAACTTATATTTTTCATTTTTTTACTTACATAAAAAAAAAATAACGACAAACATGTAAAAACAAATTTTAAATATTATGCAACGTAGACATATTAAAAAAATAAGAATGTTACGATGAAAATTTTCTAGAAAATTTAATGTTGAGAGGAAGTGGAAGAAGGGGGGAAAGGGGGGGATGAAAAAGGGAAACGTTAGAAAAAATAAAGATAAACACTTGAAAAAGAAATTTTCATAAAAGCGTAAAAATGGCGGGTGGGTGAATGGATGAATGAATGGTGTTCGGTGTAGAAAAATAAAAACTTGAAAAAGATTTTAATAGCTGTTGGCAATGGGGGTAAAAATATTTATTGTTTAATATAGTAGAAATGTATTTTAGCGGGAGACGTCGCATTTACCCCCACTCCCCCCCCAACAAAATGTAGAAATATTAAAAAAAAAAAAATATTTTTTTTTTTATTATGGAATTCATAATACGTTAGTTTTATAATTTATTACAATTGTTCTCAATCGTATCTTTTCTTCCTCCATTTTTTTAAAAACATTTTCTTTATTTTAATTATTTAGAACAAACGATGCGAGAGATGATCCATACGGAAGCTGTGGAAGTTTGGAAGGAACTATTGTTTCATCTCAACGATCATTATCGTGTAGCACTTGCACCAGTTTATCATCAACACCGACACCGACGCCATATTTTTTCCCATGTAGTTCTCCGTCTCCCCGCTCGATGTCGCCCTTTTCATCTTATTACACGACAAAATTTCAGGTATTTTATTATTGTTTTTGTTTTCATTTATTAATTACGTAAAATTATTTTATTTAGTATTAATTTTACGTAATTTTTCCAATTTAAAAGTATAATAATTATATAAATATTATTGATAATATGACGCCATAATAGATTTTCCATTTATTTTTTTTTTTTATAACTTTAATTGGATTATTTAAAAGTTATTGACTAGACTAAACAAAAAAAAAAAGTAAAATCGATTGAATTATAAGAATTTAATTAGGTATTACGTATACACATCCGCATAACTAACACAACATAAAAAAAAAAAGTAAAGTAATAATTTATTGAGTTACGTGAAAGTTTATATCAATACAATAACATTGGAGATTTAGCAATGACCTGAAATGAAAACCTGAACCTAAGGGGGAGAGGGTGGGATGGGGAGGGAGGGAGGGAAATAATAAAACAAATGTCAATAAATTTGAAAAAAATTTTTTTTTTTTATTTAAAAACACACTTTAATCTTTATATTTTCATCTTCTTTGCAAATCTCGTAATTTAATATTTTTTTATGTGGGTGTGTTTTTTTTTTTTAAGTTTTTAGTTACAATTAAAAAAAAAAAAAAAATCAATTTTATATATATATATGTTTTTAAAGTATCGCACACACTTGCTCCAGTTACAAAAAAAAAAAAAAAAAAAATTCTTGGTCTTTAATAATAATAATAATAATAATTATTACTCAAACCGTAAAGAAGTTTTTAATGGTGAGACCATAAAGTGCAAGTGTCAAGGTGGTACCATATTTTTTTTTCTTACAATTCTAAATAATAAGCATTTTTTCATTTTATTAAAATGATATTTTAACGTGAGAGAAGGGGGAGAGGAGAGGGAGAGGAAGGAGGGGAAGGGAGGGGGGGGAAAAATGGAAAATGTTACGATAACGCGACAGGATTTAAATATCCCTAAAAAGAAAAAATTTTCCCTCCTTTTGGAAAATATCAAGGGGTTTAACGGGGAAAAAAAAAATTCGCGTTCGTCTTGTTGTCTAAAATATAATCATAATAATAATGATGATGATAACTTTATGAAACATAAATCGTATAATAATAATAATAAACAGTTTTTACGATGGGATGCGATATATATATATATATTTATTGACAATATATGATGAGTACTTTAACCTAGTATGTAAAAAATGCTATTAAAATATTTATTACATTAAATTACTCAAAAAAAATATATTAAATATAATAATAATAATAATAATAATAATTTAACGGTTAAAAATTTAACGGTTAAAAATAACAACAACAACAACGTAAATAGGTTACCTCCAGCATAGAAAAAATGTTTGTCGTTGTCGTTTGTTTGTGGCTTTAAATAAAATAATTTAAAAAAATTTTTTTTTTTGGTTGTTTAAATTTATGGAAAATTTGAAATTTTTATTTTTATTTTTTATTTAAACATTCTGTATATATATATTTGTGTTATCATTTGATATATTTTGTCAAGTGTCATGTTATTTATTACGGTAGCAGACGAAATAATATTTAAATAAATAAACGTTTAATTTTTTGTGGGTGGTTTATTACACTTATTATTTTTCGTTTTTACGATACGATGATAATATCTTCTGCTTTACGAAAATAATTATTAATCGCAATTATTTTTTTTTGTTTAAAAAGATTACAATAATTAATTAATTAATTTTTTTTTTTTTTGGTTTCTTTCTTTTAAAAAACCGTTACGGATTTTCTATTGATATTAAATGTCTTAGTAGAGAAAATGGCTTCTCGTTATTTTTTTTTTAAAATCGTATTAAAGGACGTTAACCGCACGTAGAAAGTGAAAACGTTGTTTGTTTTTAAAAAAAAAAAATTATAATTTAAATTTTAATTTAAATTTAAATTTAAAAAAAAATGAAATTAATAAATGATTTATTCGGTTTTGGAAAATATCGTGAAAATAATGTTAAAAAAAAAAATTGTAAAAAATATAAAAGGAGAAAATGTCATTCGAACTATGGGAAATCTTTAATTAATTTAAACGATGAAAGGAAAAAAAAACGGAAAAAGGTAATAAAATAAAATTTATTTATTTATTTTTACCCCCAAAATTTACAAAAAAAAAAAAAAAATCATTTAAATAATTAATGGAAAGTATATTAACGAACCTCATTAATAATAATAATAATAAATAAATAAATAATGACACAACGTGTTTTTTGTGATTTCTCTAAATTTTATTTAAATTTTTCTTTTTTTTAAATTCAAATGATTATTATTATTATTATTATTTTCTCGTCGATCAGGTTTTTTTTTTAAATTTCACCAAGTAAACTTTCTTATCATTTAATAAAAACCACAACGAAAGTAAATTAATAATAATAATAATAATAATTAAATAATTTATTTATTTTTTTAAATCGTGATTTGATTTCGTTAAATTTAATTAATATCCATTTCATGTAATTATTACGAATTATTATTATTATTATTTGATTCGAATTTAATAACAAATTTTATAATGATAATAATAATAATAATAAATGATTTGTATTGAATTGTTGTTGTCGTTGTCGTTGTTGTTGTTGTTGTTGTTGTTGTTTTGAATGAAAAAATTTTTTCACGTTGAAAAGGCATCTTCTCTCTCTCTCTCTCTCTCTCTCTCTCTCTTTCTCTCTAGTTTACGAGTTTAAATACCTATGCCTTTATTCTATTTTTGTTGTTGTATGTCTTCGTTTCTTTCTCACACAAGTAATAGTGTAAAAAGGTAAAAATTCGTTACGGTTGAAGGCTCAAGTAAAATTTACTCAAGAAAAAAACAAAAATGGCTGAAAAATTTTGTAACGAAACAATAAAAGAGTTTCAGGCCGTTTAAAAAGGAATTGAATTAAAATTTAGTATATATAATTATTCTTATGAGTAAATAATAAAATATTTTATTATTGTTAAAATGAAAGAAAGAAAGAAAGAAAGAGAAAAATGCGTACGTGTTCAAATTTCAAAACGTTTTTTTTTTTTTTTTTTAAGGCAACCATTTTGATTTATTACGATCGGCATTTTTTTTTTTTTTTTTTTTTAATTATTATTACTTTTTTTTCTTTCGTTCTTTTAAGGCATGTTGTTGTTGTTGTTGTCGTTGTTTTTACGAACGTAAAATTACGAAAAATTCAATACGTAACATGATAAATTTATTATTATTATTAATAAAACGAAAAAAAAAAAAAACGAAAACGTTAAACGATTGTTAAAAAAAAAAAAAAAAAATTCTTGCATAAATTTTAGGGTGATGGAATGGAATGGGATGGGATGGGGTAGGGTGGGGGAAGTAGGGAAAATTGTCGCCAAACGGAAAGCAAATTTTTTTTTTTGAAGTGTAATTTTTTGTTAAAAGAATTATTCTTTTCTTCGAATTCTCGTTTAATAACACTGACTCGAGTTAGTTAAACAAAAATCTTTTTTTTTTCTAACCCTAGTTTTCAACTTGCGGAACGTTAATTAACAATTATTTGTAAATGGTAAACGTGTAATGTAATTATCTTCTTATAATATGGAATCTGGTTGTGTTACCTGTCCTTGAGCCTCGTGATTTGAGAGCCTGCTTTTGTCGAACTAGTTTCAACTCCAACTCGGACGGTTAAACATCGTAAGAATGTAATTTTTTAACGAAAATTTTTTTTTTTTTTTTTAAAAGTGATTTTGATTCTTTTTTTTATTTAAAAAAAAAAAATGACGCGTAATTATTTTTAAAAAGTGATTCCTTTTTTATTATTTGAATCGTTAAACGTGTAAAAAAAAAAAAAAATTTTATAATTTTTTATATTTGTGAGGATTAACATGTCGTCGTCATCGTCATTATATTCTTCGGCTTTGTTTAGCAGGTGACACTTGTTGCGGCGTTTCTTGGAATTAATTATCGCTATCCTTTTCTATATATATTTATCTTATTTGATGACGTAATAGTAGAAAAGGTTTTGTTTGACTCACTTTACTTCCGCCATTTTTTTTTTTTAATTTCGTACAGCAAATTTATTTAAGGCCAAGGTCTTTGAGTATTTTCGTTTTTGTGTGAGTAGAAAAGAATTTAATATTAAAAAAAAAATTGTACACACAACGTGATTGAGTGAGTGAGTGAGAGAGATGGAAAGATAGTGAGAGAGAAAGAGAGAGAGAGAAAAAGATTTGATCTCATCGGAATGCGATTGAACCGATAAATCCAGTGATTTTTTTTTTTTTTTTTAAATTCGTTTTTAAATTATTATTATTATTATTATTATTATTATTATTATTATTATTATTATTATTATTATTATTATCGTTATTATTATTATTATTAAGCTCGTAAGTTTTGCTGCCACACATAAATATCCTCCATTTGGCTTTTTTTTTTTTTTTGCCATTTTCGGCATCGTCATCGTCGTTCGAATTTTATTTTGTCCGTTGGAGTTTAAACAAATATGGCGTTGTTGCTCGTTTTTGTTGTTTTCGTTTTACTTTTTTTTTCATTTTTTTTTTTTTTTTTTTTTTTACTTTTTGTTGGTTTTTCATGGGGAGGGCGAAAGGAAAAGGGGGGGGGGAGAGGAAAAAAAGAAAAAAAAAAAAAAGATGTAATAATCTCGCTTATGGAATTTTGTCTCCGCTAAGCTAAGTTCAATGTCTTTGAAAAATGCAGTTTTACCAGTTAACAATGATTTAAAAAAAAAAATTTTTTTTTTTTGTTCTTTTCTTTTCTTCTTTTCCGTTTATTGTTGTTATTATTATTATTATTAATATTTTTTCTCTCGTCGATTTTACGTAACTGTTTTTTATTTTATTTTATTTTGTTTGTTTTTGTTTGTCGAACGATTCTCGGTTTGAAAATCATTTCGACATTTTTTTTTTTTTTTCAAGTTTTCGAAACCGAAAAAACAAAATGTCGGACGTTGCGTGAGAAGAGTTAAATTGCCGAACGAACGCACATACACACACACACACACACAATTGCATTCCGGAATCTGATTTCTTTTTTTTGTTAATGTTTAATTTTTAAAAACATTTTACTTTATGTCGGTTGTTAATTATTATTATTATTATTATTATTATTATTATTATTATTATTATTATTATTATTATTATTATTATTATTATTAGTGTTAGGTTTCGAAACGGATTCGGTGTTGAAAACAAAAACAAAAAAAAAAAATTTCTCATTTTTCAAATTTGTTTGTTTTATTATAACGAACTTTTCGAACGGTTATTAATAATGTAACGATAAATCGATGACGTCATATTAGGAGTGGGATGGGGGGGGGGGGGGGTGGAGGAGCAGGGAAAGAGGAAGCGGAGGGGAAAGAAAAAAAAATCAAAATTTTTACGTCAATCTTCCCTCATTTATTATTATTATTATTATTATTATTATTTTTGAATATTTATTCGAGTCGCCGTCACCGTCGTCGTTGTCGTTGTCGTTGTCGTCGTTTGATCGTCCCTTCTTTTGCCACGAAAGATTTTTTTAAAGGGGGAGACACGGTCCCGCAATTTCCTTTCCTCTCTTCCCTTCTTCTTTCCCTTTCCCTTCCTCCCCCCTCATCCCCCCTCATCCCGCGCAAGGTTTTTTGTTTTTTTTTCTTCTGGCTATGATTTATTGACCGTGAATGAGAGAAAGAGAGCTTGATTCATTCTATTACGCGTTTTTCTTTCCTTGTTTCTTTTTGTCGAAAGATTTTGACACGAACGAGGGCGAACGCCCCCCCCTCCCCCGTGAGGAGAATAAGAAAATTATTCGTTCGTACGGGAAAACCACGTGGAAATTTTTTTTAAAAATTATCATTATCATTACGATAAAGTATTAAATATGTTTGTCGTTAATGTTTTCGTTTTCGGGCATTTATGTTAAGTATGTTGTTTGATTAAAATCCGACGCGTAAACGATGATGATGATGATGATGATGATGATGATGATGATGGTGATGGTGATGGTGATGATGATGATGATGGTAGTTAGATTATCAAATACCACAAGAGTTATATGTGAAATGAATCAGGCACACAGATCAACTTATCGAGATGTTGAATTTTCTGGGTTTTTTTTTTTTCTGGAGAAAATCTTTTGGAGCTAACACGATGACGTAGTACACACGGGTAGGGGGGAGGGAGGGAGAGAGGGGGAAGGAGGGACAACTCGGTCAAATTTCAAAGAGTCGAAGAAACCTTAAATTTCCAATGCATTAAAACAAGAAAAAATATGAAAAATCGTCATTTAAAAAAAATTTATTTTCGGCTGGGGGGGGAGCGTGTCGTCGAAAAGATGGGGGGGCACACGCGATTTATTGCCATTTAAAAAATGGAGAAAAAATGAATCATCGTAGTAATAAAAAAAACTTTTCGAAGAAAAAGTTAAGGTTTGTGGGTTATTTATTTTTTTGCACAAGAAGACTTAAAAAGAACGCTCACGCACGGACGCACTCACTCACTCACTCGCACACATTTTGCAAGAGAGAGAGAGAGAGAGCTAGACCTCCTTAACGCATCGTAAATTTCATACGCGCGGTTTTTATAATTATAATTTATATTTTATCCGTTATCACGAAAATCACTCGTTATCAACGTCATCGTCGTCCATTTATTAACGAATGTTATTCGTTTCCATTGTGGTTTCGTTTCCGGTTGACGAGCTTACGAGATTTTTAATTATTTATAAGACAGCGGTAGAGAAGGCGGTGGGAATTTCACGCGCGCTTTGAAGTTTAAAAAAATTATTTTTTTTGGGATTTGACACTCGATAAACGCCATTTTTTTATTTTTTTGGTAATCGAAGTAATTAAATGGTAACGCGATCGTTTGTTTGTTTGTTTGTTCGTTTTCAATTACGTCGTTTGTATTTATATTCGCCGATTTTTACGGAGGAAAAAAAAACGTTTTCGACGATTACGTTTTGTGTTTGTTTGTTTGTTTGTTTGATTGTTTTTCGTAATTGTAAAGCGATCAATTATCGTTTAAAGTGTCGATTTTTAAAAACAATAATAATAATAATTAAAAAGGATGTCGTAAATTGTTGAAGTATATCGAAATTCAAATTTTTTTTTTTTTTAAAAATTGCGACAAAAAAATTTTTTTCCCTTCATTATTTCGATCTCCACTTTCGAACCATTTAGAAAATGTTGTTGATATTATTATTATTATTATTATTAATAATTACGTTGCTGTTGGCGCAAGCAGGTTTTTTTTTGAGTGAGTTGTCAGAGTTTTATCGAGTTGTTGTTGTTGTTGTTGTTGTCGTCGCCGCCTTCCTCCGGGTGAGAGAAAAATCTTGATTTTGAAAAAAAAAAAAATTTACTTTCACATTCCAACGTGAATTTCTCTTTCACTTGTTCAATTTGTTGTCGGTCCCCCAACCTTCCTTCCCCTCCCCTCCTCTTCCCCCACCGAAAAAAAAGGGAAAAATTGAAAATATTGAAAAAAAAATTTAAAGTCTTAAGTTGAAGCGAGAGAGACACCGACCGAGAATTTTGTTTTTTGTTTTTTTTTTTTTTTTTTTAATTGTTCGTATGGGTTGTGCTCAAACAAATGCGGTTGTTGTTGTTATTTGGGAGTGGTTGTTGTTGTTGTTGTACGGTGCAGCCGATGAAATATTTAATTTTCAACCTTGAAGTCGTTAATGCCAGTTTTTTTTTTTTTTTCCTTTTTTTCGTTTTGCTATTTTGCCATCGTTTGTTTGCATTATTGCTTTCTAGTTTCTCTCGGACTTTTTTTTGAGATTTGTTTGTTGGGGGGGGGGCAATAACGTTCGTACAAACATCTTTTTTTAAGGGGGTAACGCCCTTTGTTGATATGATATGGCGATGTCGTCGTCGTCGTCGTTCTTTCTTTCGTCACAGGTTGTTTATAAATATGTCGAAAAATTTTTATAATATATACGATTCAAATGGTAAACGTTTAATGTTATCAATTTTTTTTTTAAAATGGCGGCGGTTATCGTATCAACCTGCGTTTCCATCACGTTTCCATCTTTTTTCTTTTACTATTATTATTATTTTGTTTTTTTTTTCTTTTCACAATTTAGAATTAGTTAATGACGATTTCGAAGTGTAAAAGAAAAAAAAAATCACATTTTAACCGTGATGAGGATAATGTGATGATGATTGTAAATTTCGTGACGCACTGATAATGATGATGATGACAGTTAATAAAGGTGACCGCGTGTGATAAGAAAAGAAAAGAAAAGTTTAAAAAAAGTTTTTTTTTAATAAGTTTTCCGGTGTGTTTAAAAAAATATTTTATTATATATAAGGTGACACGAGTTTTGAAAGGGATAAGGAAAGAAGAAGACAACTCGACGGTTGGAAAAAAAGGGGGAAAAAAAAAAACATAAACATTTGTCATTCTAAATTTTTTTCCCTTGTGCGAGAAATCGCTGCCATAGTGCTCTGCCAGCTAAGCGTCGCGCCAGGGGCGTCACCGTCGACGGAGCGCCTAGGTGCCGGCGCTATGGATCCTCACGCAAGAGTAGTACCGGACTCTACATCTTTCGACCAGGTACACACCTACTACTACTATTAATATGTCCCCTTATCAAAACGCGATTATCATTATCATTATCATCATTTCTCTTCCCTCGCATTTATTTATTGATTAAATCATAAGACATTGGATGATTGATACACGTGGATTTTGACGTTGTTTTTCTTTTCTCTCTCTCTCTCTTTCTCTCTTTCTCTCTTTCTTTCTGAATATTTACGATTTTGCATTTTGGCGAAAGATTTATGCTTGAATGTTTTATTGCTTTTTTTTCTTTCTCTTTTTTTTTTTTAAAGCAGAAGAAAGGGAAGAAAAATTAAAAAAAATGGAATCGACACTTTGGCAATCTTTGATACGATTTTTAAATTGAAAAGAGTATATATAACCTTATTTCTTTTCAGGTTTTCGTTCGTATTTGTCCGTGTGTGTGTGTGTGCGTGTGCGTGCGTGCGTGTTTGTGAAGGGATGATAACAAATGTTTGATTGGGGATTTTCTTTTGTGTGTCTCCTTACACGAATCGATATTCGAATTTTTTGAATTTAAAAAAAAAAAAAAAATTATTATTATAATGACGTGGAACAACACCTGTTATGAATGAAACAAAAAAAAAAAAAAAGGATTTACGACCCGTCCGTCCGTACGTACGTACAGGTACAGGTACACAGGTACCTAAAATTATTCGTTGGAAAAATTTTACAAAGTTTCATTTTGGTCTGCACAAATGAAAAAATTAAAATTAAAGAAGGAAACAAAAAAAATTTTTTTTTTTTTTTTACAACGTACTCTCTCGTGTATATACTTTAACAAAAAAAAAAAAAACGGATGAGAAAAATAGAAAATAATGAATTACGCGGAGAGAGAGAAAGAGAGAGAGAGAGAGAGAGAGAGATAGAGGGGGAGAGAGAGGGGGGGAGAGAGAGAGAGGTGTACGAGAAAAAAAAAAAAGATGGAGATTTTAAAAATGTGGTCTCCTCTCGCGTTCCAATGGAATGATGTAATCAAATCGTGCATTTCATTTTAGATTTGTACCTACCTGCACAGGTTCATCATTACAAATGTTTTTCTCTCTCTCTCTCTCTCCACTCGAGAGGAGTAAAAATGAAATGAAATGAAAAAAAAAGCAGAAGAAAAAGAAGGAGGAGTAATGAAAATTAAAAAAAAAAAATAATAATGATAATAATAATAATGATAAAAAAAAAATAGAATTGGGTTGGTTTATTATTGTTTTAACCCCGGTAATTTTTTAATGCGAGAAATAATTTCGACGGAGGGTGTAATGGGTTGTTTTCTTTTTTTTTCGGGGGTGGGGTGGGGGTAGGGGTGGAAGGAGGATTATAAGTTGGAAATAACCGAACTAAGTATATTACTACACGCACACGAAAAAACGTAATCACACACACGCGTGTAAAAAAAATATTACACTCGATTACTTTTTTATTATTTTTTTTATTAAATTAACGATTTAGAAATGCGCGGTCGGTGCCGGTATACAATCAGGTAGAGGTAGGATACAATCAGGTATGATTCACGGGAAAGGTCGTTAGCACGCATTTATTATTTTTTTTTTAAATGTAGAAAACGGAAATCGATTCAAGTTCGATCTGTTTATCAATCAGTTTAAATTTTCGTAATTTTGCTTTTGTCAACGAACAACCGGAAGAAGAAAAAAAATTGGGGGGGGGTGGAAAAAGGAGGGGGTGGAAAAGAGAAATAATTTCAAATTTTTAAATTCGCGAACGTTTTTTTCGTTTTTCGTTTTTTTATTCTTTCGTACAAATTAAATAAAGTCGTTTTTTTTTATATTGGATTGTTTTGATCACGAGGATGAATTTTAAAAGGGCCTAAAGGGGGGGGCGTGTTTTCCCCATCCCTCCCTCCCTCCCCTCAAAAAAAAATCGTGACGAGGTGGCTCCATGTGCCGGATAATAATGATTGTTTGTAAGACGTCACGCACATTCCATATTGTCTACTTATTACATTCTACTAGGTATACTCATACCTAATCAAAGTATTATTTTTTTTGTTTTTAAAACCAGGCATATCGAACCTGTATGGTACGGTGCGTTGTTTGCCGTTTGCGTTTGTAATATCGGACGTAAATTTTGGATCATTCTTTTATTGTTATTGTTTTCTCTCTCTCGTTGAGTTTGACATCTCGTCGGCGCCTTCCAGATTATAATTAAGAGTTCCCCCCTTCCCCCTTCTTTCCCTTTCCCAGTTTTTTGTTTTTTGTTTTTTCCGTTACAAAACGACGACGTTAAACTCGAATAAAAATAAATTTTACGTTAGTGTAATTTGACACTTTTTTTAAACAATATGTTTCGTCGGTTTCATGGATTAAAAAAAAAAAAAAAAAAGAAGAAAAAGTGTTCAACCAGACGCATTTACTACTCCCATGTGAAAGAACAAATTATAAGAATTATTCGAGTAGAAGAAGAAGAAGAAAACCGCAACGACAACAACAACAACAACAACAACAAACAGAAAACAAAAACTTTTTTTTTTAAAAAAGTTTTTCTTTAAAACAACAATAACAATAGCAAAAGGATAATTTAAAAAAAAAAATTAGGGGATGATGATGATGAGAAGAAGAAGAAGGAGGAGGAGGAGGAGGTGGTGCGGTTTTAACGGGACAAACCGATGAGACATTATTTTTCATTTTCGTTTCCGGTTGATGGATAATATTGACCAAAACGTGAATTATTGGAAAAAAGGATTTACAAAAAAATGAAAATTTATATACGCAAAAAAAGAGGAAGTGGATGGAATTCAAGAAGAAAAATGAGAAAGAGAGAGAGGGAGAGAAACAGAGATAAAGAGAGAGAGAGAGAGAGACAGAGATAGAGAGAGAGAGAGAGAAACAGAGATAGAGAGAGAGAGAGAGAGAGAGAGAGAGAGAAACACAGAGAGCGAGAGAGAGAGACAGAAAAAAACGCGGGGAGGAAGGGGGAATCGATTCCCATCGTGACAAAAGAGTGCGTGATACCTAAACACCTAAAACGAAACGTACTGCGTAAAAAATAATAATAATAATGATAACGTTGATGGAATCAACAAACGACGAAATGTTTTGTGGTTGTGCCGATCGATCCGAAGAAGAAGAAGCAGAAGAAAAAGAGTCGAAACGTTTTTTTTTTTTTTTTTCCTTTTCCCCATCACGAATGAGAAAAAAAAAATTAAAATTTTAATTTTGTATAATTTTAAATTCAGACTTGAATGCGCGTCGTTAATTCAGGTTCGGAACCTGAAATTTTTTTTTTTCCTTTCTCGAAAGCGTTGAGCTTGACTTATTCTTGTGGGAACTTATTTGAAACGTCCGAGAACCTTTTTGCACTTAATGAAAAAAAAAATGTATGGTTTTTAGTGAATTTCATTATTATTATTATCATTATTATTATTATTATTATTATTGTTTTCATTCATTTTAATAAGGATTAATTATTAGAAGAGAGAAGAAGAAGAAGAAGGAAAACTCGGCGGTAGACAGAATTTGAAAAAGGAAAAAAAAAATTTTTTTTTTTCTTTTCTTTTCTTTTCTTTTCATTAAAAATTCAAACTCGTTTTGAGTTTATTGTGTTTCCTGTAATTGTTTTTCACGGTGAGAATTTGAATTTTTTTTAAATTTTATTTTCGGTGTAAAACGCACGAAAGGTGGGGAGGCGTGGGGGAAAAGGGGGGAAGGGAGGGGGAAAACACACAAAAAACAAAAAAAAAACGAAAAGAAAAAAAAATTGGTTTGAATGAATTTTTTTATTTTTTTATTTTCCCCAATTCTTTGTGATTTTAATATTTTATTATTATTATCATTATCATTATTATTATTATTAATATTATTATTATTATTATTAGTGCTTACTCCTGGAGGATTTTGGCCGTTACGATTGGTCGAAAACAATTTTTAATTATTTAAATATCATCGTTAAAAAAATCCGAATACGAGAGTACAATAAAAAAATTTTTTTATTTTCTTCTCTCTCGTTCGTGTTGTGGTGAAAGTTTAAACGATTGAATTCTCTCTCTCTGTCTCTCTCTCTCTCTCTCTCGTAAATGAAATAATAATAATAATAATAATAATAATAATGACGAAACGTAAAATCAACAAACATGGATAAAATTTGTTGTTGGTATTGAAGACGTTACGCAATTTACCATATCTTTTGCTAGAAAATAAAAGAAAGTGTTTTCTTCACACTTGGAAAAAACGAAAAGAATAGAATATTAATCTTAAACGTCGGATTTTTTTTCGAATTTATGGAAAGTAGATTTTGTATGTAGTAGATTTGTTGTTGTTGCGGTGGTGGTGGTGGTGGTGGTGAGGACGAAGAGAGAGAAGAAGTGAGCTGGAGAAAGAAAATAAAAAAAAAACTAAAAGTCGAAAGTGAATTAATTCGTTTAAATAGTTGTATTTGAATATTTTCACTTTTGATACCTTTGGGTTATTTACTTTTTGATTATGCGTCATACGTACGTTGTTATCACTTTATCAAATTCTAGAAATTTCTACGCAGGAAACGTGCACTGGAAAAAAAATTAAAACACAAACAAATAAGCAAGCAAGCAAACGTCGTTAAAAACTTCCAGTTTCAAATTTATAAGAATTTAAAAAAAAATGATAATAATAATCATTATAAAATGATTTTAATCGTTTTTGAAAAGAGTTTTATTATTATTATTATTATTGTTAATGCCGCGGTGTAATTTTGGAACCTCTTGACGTCTGGATACCAGAGAGAGAGAGAGAGAGAGAGGTATCAATGAGTTATAAAATACTCGGGTTTTTTTTTTTTTCAACGGAGTTTCTACCGAGAAAATCTTTTCCAAAAAAAAAAAATTTCGAATCGGTGCCCCCCTCCCCCTTATTCTTCACACGATTAAGTTTGTGATTTTGCATTTGTAACACGAGGTACTACGAAGTACGAAATCGTGACGGATCACTTTATTATTATTATTATCACACGGCGTCCTGTGACCGCAGAATGACTGACTATAGTCACTCACTCACTCACGTGTGAATTATTCGAAATGTTTTATTTTATATTTTCAGAATGGCGAAAGAATCATATGGGAGACTCATCAAGTCACTCTATCTAGAGTTCCTGGATACGGTTTTGGAATTGCCGTTTCCGGCGGTCGGGATAATCCGCATTTTGCCAACGGTGATCCATCGATTGCCATATCGGACGTTCTCAAAGCGGGACCCGCCGAGGGAAAACTCATGTAATTATCATCATCATTAGTATTCGCCGATGATGATGATGATGATGATGATTTTAATTGTTGAAAATTTTGTTTGTTAATTTCCAGGGTTAACGATTGCATCATAAGTGCAAATGGGATATCCCTGGAAAATGTCGAATATGCGAGAGCCGTACAAGTTTTGAGGGATTCGGGTCACACGGTCGCGCTCACAGTTCGAAGAAAAATAATTCTTCCGGCTCCTCAGCCACACACTCTAAGAGTTCAACTCAATAAAACTAAAAAAAAAGATGGTGAGTGTCTGCCTCTCTTCTTATTTTCAGTTTTAGTTTTTTTTGACTTGGAAATCAATTCTGGTTTCCTCGTGTAATTTTGCGGTTGTCAAAATGTGAGAGAGAAAAAAAAAAATTCAATTTCAAATTTTTTTCATCGATTATGGTTGGTCGGTTGTTGGTTTTTGCAAATACCTTATTATTATCATTACAGATTTCGGTTTAGTCCTCGGTTGTAGGATTTACGTTCGGGAATTCACGAGGCAGGACAAGGAAAATTCCGTTCAAGAAGGTGACGTCCTATTGAAAATAAACAATCACAGCACGGACGGTTTGTCGTTGAAGGAAGCGAGGAAATTAATTGAAAACACAAAAGAGAAACTTAGTTTGGTCGTGAAAAGGGAAAGGAGGCCGGGATCGGGACCGGGACCGGGATCGGGACAGCAGGAAAATGCAACGAATAATAATACCAAAGGTATTACATAATAATTTTATTCGGGAACGTTAATATTAAACAACAAGGATAGAAAAAAATATGATGTTTAAATATCCTTACAGATTCTCAAGGGAATTATCTGGAAAATTTTTCTGGTGCCAATTACCCGACACAAAATTTATACGTTCAACCACCCACGCGTCACGCTCACCAACAACATTTCGACGATAAAAGCAATTTAGCACCTCGCGGCCGATCGCGGGGTCCCCTTTTAAACGACGTCAGCCTGAGTCAATTGGACAGACCCTCGACCCCTCAAAACTCGGCCGGAAATCATCATGCACATAGCAGGTCGAGGAGCGGTCTCGAAGAACCCCCGAGACCTCCACCGCCAAGAACCGAAGGTGATGATTATTTATTTATTTATTTTTTTATTAATAAAAATTAACGTGACGTCATTTTTCCTTTTTTCCTTTTTTGCAGACTATTACAGCAGTCGGAGGCAATTGTACGAGGATGATTTACTTCGTTCTAAACATCCTGTGTGAGTAATAAAAAAATTTTTTGCTCGAAGCAACAAAAAAAAAAAAAGTCAAAGTCAATAATAATGGTTATTGTAAATATTTATTTTTTTCCTTCTTATTCTTTTTATTCTTGTTAAAAGGCCCGATCCACGGTTTATATCATTCCAAAAAGACGGTTCCGTAGGGATTCGTTTAACTGGAGGAAATGAATCTGGAATATTTGTTACCGCCGTTCAACCTGGAAGTCCTGCTTCCCTACAAGGACTTCAACCCGGAGATAAAATATTAAAGGTTTGAACCGATCCTGGCTTCTTTTTCTTTTGGGAAAATTTTTTGTTAATTTTTTTTTGGTTCCGGTTAGGTTAATGACATGGACATGAAAGGTGTCACGCGTGAGGAAGCCGTTTTATTTTTGCTGAGCCTTCAAGACCAAATTGATCTCATTGTACAGCACAGAATGGACGAATACGAACAAGTCGTACAATCTCAAAGGGGAGATTCATTTTACGTAAAGTGAGTTTTTAATAATAATAATAATAATCAGAAGACGATTATTATTATTATTATTATTTTTAAGGCATTACTCCATTTTGTTGTTATGAATTTTTTTAGAGCGCATTTCAATTACGATCAACCGAACAAGGGAGAAATGTGTTTTAGAAAAGGTGACGTGTTTCGAGTTGTCGACACTTTACACAATGGCGTCGTAGGATCGTGGCAAGTTTTTAGAATAGGTATACAAAGGTTTTTTCAAATTTGTTTTTTATAAATTTATTTTAACAATAATGAATAATGAATAATACGTATTAAAAATTAAAGGTCGAAATAATCAAGAAGTTCAAAAGGGAATAATTCCGAATAAGGCAAGAGCTGAAGAATTGGCGACGGCGCAATTTAATGCCACGAAAAAAGAATTGTCGGCATCGGAAAGTCGTGGAAGTTTTTTCAGGAGACGACGAAACAGTCACAGACGTTCGAAATCTCTCAGCAGGGTAAAACAGATAAGAAAACAAAAGAATTTTCTTTTTTTTTTTATATTTAAAATATTTTTAACTGTTTTTTTTTGTCATTTAAAAAAAAGGATCACTGGGACGACGTCGTGTTTTCCGACAGCATAAGTAAATTTCCGGCATACGAAAGAGTTTTCCTTCGTCATCCGGGATTTATAAGGCCGGTCGTGCTTTTCGGTCCCGTCGCGGACATTGCCAGAGATAAAATATTGAAAGATTTTCCAGATAAATTCACGTCTCCCCGTAGGTTTTTCTTTTTTTTTTTTTTTTTCTGTCGTTAATTGGAAGGGTGGTAAAAATATTGATGGTTAACGGGGAAATTTTTTGTTGTTGTTCAGAACTCGATAACAACATGGAAGATGCGCCGAAAAGTCAAAAATCATCTGGAATAATACGTTTGTCGGCCATAAGGGAAATCATGGACAGGGGAAAACACGCTCTGCTGGACATAACTCCGAACGCCGTGGATCGTTTGAATTACGCTCAATTTTATCCCATCGTCATTTTCCTAAAAGCGGAAACGAAACACGTCATCAAAGAGCTTAGATCGGCCGTGTCCAAGTAAGTCGTGTGTGTGTGTGTGTGAACGCACTCACGCCCACGCACACATTTCAATTATTAATTAATTAATTAATTACTATAAATTTATAAAAAATAATTCTTATTTATTTTTTGCAAGTACTGCATTCGGCTTCTTAAACTGGTGAGTAAACAACAACAAAAAAAAAAAAAAAAAAACAATAAGAAAGCAAATTAAAAAAAAAAAAAAAAAAAAAAAGAAAAGAAAAGATAGGAAAAGGTTTCGAGGATTTAATAATATTATTAATAATAATAATAATAATAATAAAGGGTTGTTTTGTGTATTGACGAAAAAAAAACTGAAAATCAGTGTGCGGTGGGAAGGGAAAAAGTGCTAAAGGAAAAAAGAGGGAATTGGGGGCAATGTGGACGATGAATTTTTTTTTTTTGAGTGAGTGAGAGATCTTTTTTTAAAAAAAAAAAAAAAAAAAAAAAAATGGTGGCGGACGATTTATTTTTGACGATCATTCATTCATTCATTCATTCATTCATTCATTCACTCACTCATTCATTATTTATTCATCGTTACGGAAATATTTTTATATGTATTTGCTTTTTTTTTTATTATTATTATTATTTTCTTCGCCGTAACTTTGATACTCACCCGGAAAATTTAAAAAAAAAAAAAATTTACGGGACGAGGGGGTTGGTCGAGGGGATCGGTTGTGGTTTTGTAGCCTTTATATCAAATAATAATAATAATAATAGTAATAATAATAATAATAATAAAACGGATTTGATAAAGTACGCGAGTACTCTACGCGTTGATTTGTTTACTTACGAATTTGAGAGAATATGCATAGAAAAGGGGAAAGAGATGCGGTTGGTTGCATGAAGAAGCTTTAATGATTATTATTATTATTATTATTATTATTATTATTATTATTATTATTATCATTTTCCCCCCCCCCTTGTAAAAAGTAAATAAGATGTCAAAATGTCGAGAAATGTGTCCGTAAGCGAAACAACATTTGTTTTTTTTAACATTTTCACACAGTTTTTGTATATATTAGAAAAAAAAAATTTTTTTCATAAAAGTCATCGCTTTTCTCTCTTTCTCTCTCTCTCTCTTTCTCTATCTCTCTTTCTCTCTCTTTTATGGTCATAAAACAAACGAAAATGATTTTAATTTTAGGGGATCGCATAAGAGCAGCAAAAAATTACTTGAACAATGTCAAAAATTGGAAAAAGTTTGGGGTCACACTTTTTCTTGTTTTATCACGTTGACTAGTCCGGAATCCTGGTATAGGAAACTTCGAGAATTGATCGATAAACAACAAACGTCACCGGTTTGGATGAGCGAGACGAAAGTAAGTTGAAAAATATTTTTTTTTTTTTTTTTTTTTTTTTTTTAGATCGAAAACAACAACAGCAACAACAGCAACAACAGCAACAATAATAATAATAATAATAATTTTGTTTTTGTGTTTTGCTGCGTCGGGTCGATTCGTCCGGGGGGGAGGGGTGGGAGGGAGGGAGGGATGGAGGTTTTTAGAATTTTCTTTACATTGACGATTTCTTATTTTTTTTTTTTTTTTTTTTTTTTGTAGCCGGTCGAAATCCCGTCAGACGTTTACTTTCGAGTGTGTCCCACGTCGCGATATATCGAACCTATCGAACGAGGGATTCAATCGTATCGAAACAGTGCATCCGTTACTCACATATCACCCCCCCTCCCGTCCGAACCATCTTACGAAACATTGACTCCCACAATGATTCAAAGCAAATCCGATTGTTGCATTAACCGTTATTCCGTCATAACCGAACAATTTTTCGGTTTCATATAAGAATCATCGGAAAAGTTTCCCCCCCCCGTCTTATTCCCGTCATTTTTTCCCTCGTTTTTCCCCCACCGATTGTTTCTTTTGTCTTGGTAGTTGTTCCTTTTTGTTTGTTGTATTTGTTGTCGTTGTCGTCCTCGTCCTCGTCGTCGTATTAGTAGTTATTGTTGTCTTGTGATTTTTTTAAAACAATTTAATTGTTTGTTGTTCGCATGATGATTAATTTTATTTATTTATTTGTTTGTTTGTTGCATGTTTGTCTGCTCCTTTTTATAATTATATTATAAAATTAATATAATAAGACTGAAAACGAGGGCAATCATACTCAAAACGTAATAAAAATTTTTATATTTTAATAATAATGATAATAATGGATGTTTTTCTACGTATATTAATAAACAAGTAAAAATATTTAGCGTTTACGTGTTATAATTATACCGGATATGGTAATTTAACGTTTTTACGTTGCGGTGTCACTCGTAATAATTTAATTATTATTATTATTATTATTATTATTATTATTATTTATTTTGACAGGGTGACTTAATTAAATTAAGCGTCTAATTAAAAAAATTTTTAACATTTAAACGGAAAAAAAAAATAAATAAATAAGCAGGGAAAAATGTGTGTGAGAGAGAGAGAGGGAGGGGGGGGGTCTCCATGATATTTTTTTGTATTTTCCTGCTTATTATATAAAATATTGTGTATTGTTATGATAATGTGGGACAACCATAATTTTTTTTTTATGTACGCATGATAATTATTTGTAATAAAATAATGTATGTTTTATTTGGCTGTGTTGTTGCCAACATACGAAAAAAAAAAAAAAAAAGGAAAAAAATACACGTCAAAATGCATGAATAATATCTTTTCCAGGGCTTTTGTCAGATTTTTTTTTTTTTTACATGTATTATTATTATTATTATTTTTTTTTTTTTTTGTTTTTGTGTGTAGCACACGCTTTGTTAAATACGTATATATATACATTGAACCCTTTGTTTTTTAGCCCGAAGAAGCCCTGTCCGATGACTTCCTATTTCCAATGACATCTCGATTTTCATACGCGTCTTCTCCGGAAAGTGACCTAGACCTTTCACCCGAACCGCGTACCGGGTTGCAACAAACGCGTCCAAGGGGACTAGTGAAAAGCTCTAGCGATCCGAGCATAGCGACCCAAGACGACATACCTTCGTACAATGCTCCGCCGCCCTACGCCCCGCCGAACGGATACCAGCAAATCATACAAGAATTAGATTACGGACGGAGTGGCGGTTTGGGAAGAGGAACGGGTGGTGGTGGTGGAGGGGGAGTCGTCGCACCACCGGATAAACAAAGGGATAAATATCCTCTCACTCCGCCAGATCGTCAAGCTGCTCCCGAACTTCCGCCGAGAATCGATCGGACGAACAAACCTCCGAGAGCGAATATAAATGCTTCGAGGTTAGGAGGGAGAGAGAGAGAGACAGAGGAGATTAATTTTCTTTTTTTCTCCATTGCGTTCGATATACGTTTCTTATTATTATTATTATCATTGTTGATTTTCAGGACGGGTCAGGATAAATTATTTGGTAAAGATGGCGGTCCTCCTTCACCGACGGATCCTCCCAATTACATAAATGCAACGCCGCACATGAGAGCTCCAAGTTCTTCGTTGGAAAGACACAATAACAATGTCAAAACCGTGAGTTTGTATAATTTATATCACATCCGGTATCCGATATCCGGTTTTCAAAATTTTTAACGATTTTTTTTTTTTTTTTGTATGTTCGGAGCAGAACAGTAACAGTTACGATTCCATGTCGTCCTACGATTCATATAATAATCGCTTCGGTCCAAATGCTCACGACGATTTGAAATCGAGTAATAATAATAATAATAATAATCCATCTCCTCGCTCACACGATCCGTACAGGTTCACAAGATCGACAGCTCAACCGTTATCGAAAGAAGTTATACCGCCTAGTAATAATAATAATGGAAAACTTCAAAATTCGGATTATCAGAAATACAGGTAAGGGGGGAAGGGAAGGGGAAGGGAAAGGGGAGGGATCGATCGCATGTAATAATAATAATAATAACTATAATTGTATTTTTGGTTTAATAGGGGTCCGGAATATGGAAAACCCGCACCTCCTCCGAAAACGGCAAATCACAAACCCGTACCTCCTCCGAAACCTAAAAATTACAGGCCGCCACAACAACCGCCAACGGACCAATCGTGGGGTTCTTCGAATCATCATTCCAGTAATTTTTTTTTTCTAGAATTCCTCCATTCCTGTGAAACGTCACGACGACAAATAATTATTAACTTTTTTAGGTCAAAATGACATGAATCATTGGGGTCCACCGGGCGCGACAAGCAATCACAATCACGACGGTCAGAGAAGTCAATGGAGGCATCCAGCATCTCCTCCGGGAACCATGGCTAAAGATCATTACCAACACGCAAAATCTTATTCTTTAGCCGGCGGAGTAGACGGAAACAATTATTCTCATTCAATACATCACAACGGGGTATAAATCATCGTCCATTTTCATTTTTACGTCGTGAAAATCAAAAAAGAAAAAAGAAAATTCTGACGAAATTATTATTATTATTATTATTATTTTTTTTTTTTTCTTCTTTAAAGAATTTATCACCTGGAAAATATTCCGACGTCGATATGAACAACATGAAAAGTGACATGATATCTCCGACAATATCTCCAAATCGTAATTCACAATATTATTATAACATGAGCCCACATTCCAGACATCAGGATCCGCCGTATTCGTTAAAGTAATTTTCATAATGATGATGATGATGATGATGATGATTGAATGAATGATTGATTGATTGATTGATTAATTTTTTTTTTCGTTTCACGATTCAGTCACAACGGAGGACCCGGACACAATCGCGAAGTTAGCGGACTCGATTTGGCAAATAGAGAACAAAGAGGAAGCGCTTTCGAATTGTATAAGAAACCACATTATTTGGAACATAACATGAGGTGAGTCTTGCGTCGTCATCATCATCATCATTATTATTATTATCATCATCATCATCATCGTGGATGTATTATCATGACTCGGTGACGTCACGTTTTTAACGGGACGACTGGAAAAAATTCGATTTGTTTCTTTCGGAAAAAAAAAGAAAACTTTGGATGATGGGGCCTGCTCTCTCTCTCTCTCTTTCTTTCTCTCTTTTTCTCACTCTCACTCTCTTTCTCTCTCTCTCTCATTCTCGAAAATAATCGAAAAGGAAAATTATCATCACGTCACGTGACAGGGCCTCAACATCATTTCCATAATTAATAATATTTTTATAATTTTTTAATTAGGTTTTTTTCTTGTTTCGAATTAAAAAAATTAAAAAATTATTTATTTATTTATTTATTTATCATTACGTCATCATTTTTGCTAGATATTAATAATAATAATAATAATAATAATAAATCTAACTTTTTAAAGAAGAGTCTTATTCATGAGTGGCGCTTTTTAATTAACGCAGGGATAGGGGTATGGTGAATGGAAAAGGCAATGGGGGGGTTGTGGCAACGGCTAGAGGGATATTCACTCACGAGGGGGGAGTCCTTGAAAATCAAGAAACGGGAGTGTCCCTTCGTGTCCCTCCCGGTGCCATACCTCACGGTGTTCAGCAAGAAATTTACTTCAAAGTCTGCAGGGCGAACGAGGCACATTTGCCGCCTCTTGACGCCGATCGAGGTAGGTTTTTGTTTTTCTTTTCTCTATTCCGTTCATTCATTCATTCATTCATTCATTCAGTTCGGTTCGGTATTTCTTCCACCTCCCCCTTCCCCTCCCCAACGTGAGTTCGAGGCACTTCTCATAAGTTTTTTTGTTTTTTTTTTTTGAATTTGTTTTCCAGGTGAAACGCTATTAAGTCCTTTGGTCATGTGCGGTCCTCAGGGTTTGAAATTCGGCATACCCGTCGAACTTCGTCTTCCACACAGAGCGGCAAACGATGACAACGATTGGTCACTCGCACTTCAAGCGGGATCACCGTCGAAATGGCAAAAAGTCGTTTTGGACACGGGAATCGTGGATTCGAGAAATTCAAACAGCGTCTCCGTCATGGTCGATCATTTTTAAATGAATGGACGCGAGTAGCGTAGCTGGTGCCACGATCGATTTCATATTAATTAACCTGCTCTCTATCTCACTCTCTCTCTCTCTGTCTCTCTATCTCTCTATCTTATTTAATATTTGTCGCTCTGTACTTTTATTTCCTCCCCCTCCCGCTCCCCGCTCTCTCCCCTCCTCGCCGCAGCCATTTTTTCCAACTTTAAGTTTTGTATTTTTTTTTTTTTTTTTAAATTTTAGTTGAAATTGTTGTAGATTATTTAAGTTATGTAAATACGTGACGTAATCAATTCAAAATCGTACGGAAGTGTAATGACGTCATCGTGACGGAGTCATCGGATGGGCTCAGGATGCTGCTGCTGAAAAGTATCCTGATGAAGAAGGATGCTGAGAAGCAGCAGCAGCATCCGCACCCATGATGATGACGTAGATGACGATGACGACGATGACGATGCAACGAAGTTCGATTATTATTATTATTATTATTTTTAATATTATATTTAATAATAATAATTTTTAAACTAATTGTTACAGTATAGTTTTTAGTTTTTGTACGAAATTTTTTTTTTTTTTTTTTTTTGTTTGAAAAAATAAAAATGAAACGTACCTACGTACCTATCTACCTGTTTACCTACACCGTAGGACAAATGAAAAGCATTTTCGTGCTGCCTTTTTCTCCCTCAGAATTTACCGGAATTTAATTTTTTGGAGGGAGGGAGGAAGTTAATGATAATGACGTGCCGCGTAACGAATCGTTTTCAGGTACGTTTTTTTTAATTGAAAAAAAGAAAAAAGAAAATTTTGTACCTTATTATATGAAAAAAAAAAAAAAATGATAATGATAATTTTTTTAAATAAAACTTTTTGTACGCGTGCGAGCCTACGTGCGTGCGTGCGTTTGTATGTAAGTGCGTGCGTGTGCGTGTATGCGTACGTGCGTGCGTATATTCTTTTTTTTAATATCAATATAATTATATTTTAAAATTGTATTTGATTTATTTTAATTTTTTTTACGATTTCCTTAAACCTTTATAAGAAAAAAAAGAAAAAAAAGAAAAAGTCAATCAATAAAATTTTCCGAAAGATTGGAAAGAAAAAAAAATTATTAATGGCGAACAATTACAACAAATAAATAAATAAATAAGTAAATTTTACCTTATTAAATTGTCCTACGTCGTAATAATAATAATAATAATATTCACAAACGGAAAATTTTTTCCCGACAAATCACAAAAAAAAAAAAAAACAAATAATATTTCAACACGAAACCGAATTAAAAACAATCGTTTTTTAAAATAATAATAATAATAATAAAACGTTTTTAAATTAATAATAATAATAATAATACCCGGATAAAAAAAAAATATAAAAAAGAGAGAGAAAAAAAATAATAATAATAAAGCAGAAGATAAAAAAATAAAATAAAAAAAAGTGTGTAAGAAAGAAAGAAAGAAGGAAAAAAAAGAAGAAAAAAAAAAATTTTCTTCTGCTGCTCCTGCTCCTGTTGTTGATTTTTTAATTTTCCCGAGCAAGAAAAAAAAGAAAAAGGAAAAAAAAAAGGAAAAAGAGAAAAGAAAAGAAAAATTCATGATTGGTTAAAAAAATTTTCAAAATACTCCCCTTTTCATTTTTTTAACCAATCAAAACGTTAGTAAATAATTTTCCTGGGCGTGGTTTAATTTTTTACATTTTCACGTGCATGCACTCTTTAATACCTTCTTCTTCCTTTTTTTTTTTTTTTTTTATGGGAATCTCATCAATAATATGAAAAGATACAAACAAGAAGTGAATGAATTCAAGTGAAAACATTTTTTCAAATCCATAATTTTTTATTTATTTATTTGTTATTAACAATAATAATACTCACCGTTGAGTAGTAGTAGTAGTAGTAGTAGTATTCTATCCTTCTTCCCCTCCTTGTGTTTTAAATATGTGATTTGTGTGAAAAAAAACCAAATTTTTTTTTACAAGTGGGGGATTCCCTTAAAAGAATGGTAAGTTTATTGCAATATATTTAATAAATTGTTGTCGTTGTTGTTGTTTGTTGTTTGTTGTTAACACCTTGTAAACAAAAATTTTCATTTTGATAATGGATAATTATATAAACAAACGTGAGAGAAAGAGAGAGAGAGAGAGAGAGAGAGAGAGATAGGGAAAAAAAAGAAAATTTTTTTCTTATTTTGGAGCATTAACAAAAGATATTTTTATCATCATTATCTGATTTTGATTATTTGAAAAAAAGGTTACAGCTGATGATGATGATGATGATGATGTGTTGTTCTTGTTAGTTTGTTTTAGCACCGTATGAAGCCTTTTAGTTTAATTGGGTTTTTACACAGCTTGACATCGTTTACTACTATCATCAGTTTTACCTGTTTTTTTTTTTTTTTTGTTTGGAAAGAAAGAAAAGAAAAAAGAAAATTTTAACAAAAGGTTTTTCTTTTGTTTTGTTTTAACCTCACACCCCACACCCCACAGCCCCCCCCCTCAAAACACTTTTAAAAATTCGTTAAAATTGTTGTTTTGATTAATGAAATTTTTTTTTTTTTTTATTCGACAGCAAACATTTATTGTTGTTGTTTGTTTTTACAAATTTAAAATATTTTTTTTTGATTTCCTTTTGCTTAGTTTTTCTATTTTGAATGATTCAATTTTGAAAAAGTAGAAATTAAATAACGTTAAAGAAAAAAAAAAAAAAAAAAAAAAGTTTCAGAGGGTAAAAGAAAAAGAAAAGTTGAAAAAAATTTCAATATTTTTTTTTTTCTTCTTTTCTCTCCCTCTTTGGAAATATTTTAACCTAATATTTAATAATAACGAGAAAATTAATGGAAAATTTCATTTCTTTTAAATCGATTTGTTTATAAAATTTTCTTAGTTCCGTTTCCGGTTCAAGATTGTTCTATTTCCGGAATGATGATTCGAACGTAAAGTCGTCAGATTCAAAGGAGACAAATGCATTTCAATATTTCTTATGTTTCTCTCTCTCTCTCTTTCTCTCTCTCTTTTTCTCTTTCTCTCTCTTTTTTTAATATAAAGAATTTTTTCGTTTTTTAAATATTTTTTATTTAGGATAACGGTTTTGGAAGCTCACATTCTTCTAATTACGTCGGGTCATCAATAAGATCAAAAACGGAAAATGATGATGATGATTGCGTTTCCGGTGTTGGAATCCACGAAAAAGGATCTCATACATCAGAAGGTGATTTTTTAATTCTATAAATTTAATCGTTAATTAATAATTTCTGTAAAAATTTCGTTTGTTAAAAAACATTTTTCGTATGAACGAAAAAGATTTGTTTACAATAACAACAAAAAAAAAACCCGCCAAAATTTTTATTTTCGTTCTCATCTAAAGCCACGATTTTTTACGTTAAATTTTAAATATGTACGTTATAGGGTTTGCTTTTTTATGGAGCGTTTATGAAACTTCGTTAACCATCATCGTAGTTAATTTATTGTTATTTTATTTATTATAAATAATAAATAGATAATTAATTATTAAATTTTTTATTTATATTTGATTATTAGGAACCATATTTCAAGAACTTAGAAGTCCTTGGATTCAAGAAAGTAAGTTAATTAACAATCAAATTCATTTTTATGTTTCTTATTTGTTGTTGGTGGTGACGTTTTTTCACTGTCATTATTATTATTATTTTTTTGTTTTATGTTCATATCATCGATGCATATCGTTAATAAATAATCGTTAATTTAAATTAGTCGAATATAAATCTCTGAATTTATGGTCTGATTTCGTGGCAACAGCTCACCATACCTTTGCAATCCCACCAAACTGATAACAGTACCTTTTTATGAATGTGAATGTCAGCCTTAGAAGTTGTTGGTGTTTGTTTCCCTTGCCTAGACCAGAATATATTCGACAAAATGTTATCATAGACAACCCACTTTTCATCTCCGGTGACCATCCTTTCAAAAAAGGGTCATTCGCATTGCGTTTAAGAAGCATATCACAAAGACCAAGTTGCCTAATTAACTCACACTCCCCAAGGTTATGGGTCAACCTTCTTTTGGTACCCAAGAAGCCGCACGTATGTGACACATCTACCTTCTTTGCAATGCCCCTTGTCAAACTATGCCGATCATAATCAATGAGGGTCTTTATTTAGTCATTCTCAACCTCCACTAAAAGCCCAGAGCTATCCTCATCTTTCAAAGAAAAATCTCCGGAATTTTGACACTGCCATTCTTTTAAGGTTTCATCACCCTACACAGCCCACAACTTTTTATGAACTTGTGAAGCATTGACACACCCTTTCAAAAAAGGAAAATGTGGAGGAAATGCTAGCTTTGGCTCCCCATTGGCTTTAAATGTCTTTTCCTCACACACAATTTAAGAGTTCCATGAAATTTTGGTACCGAATGTTACAGAAGGAACCAAGTAGTAACCTATCAAAAGTTCTTCTTGTCTGTGCAAAAATGTAAACAAACTCATGAACAAACTATCTGTTGGTGGAAAATCCATAATTATAATTACTGGCCAACCCAATAATAAAATTAATTGTAAAATTTTATTGAAAAGAATTTTCCAAAAGAAGAAAATGGAAAATCAATCAAATCTACATGAAACATATTTTCAAATAATCAATAAATCATAATTGATAACTTACATATAAAAAAATAAATTTAAAACAAAACCAAAAAAAATTTCATTATCATTATTGACATTTATAAATGTGTGTGTGTTTGTGTTTGTTTGTTTGTGTGTCTTTTTCTTTTGTTGTAAAATAATCTCAAATATCAGGTAATGTAAATAATAATAATAATAATAATAATTAAGTTTTGAAAGGGATATAATACAGTGAAAATAAATTTAAAGTGATTAAAGGGAGAATAATGAGGTTGTGATGATGATGGTGATGGTAGTGGTGGTGGTGAGGGTGGCGGAGGTGGTGGTCGTTGACAATCCCTTGAAATGACTAATCATGTTTACTTATATGTGTGTATGTGTGTACACCCTGTTTCTATTTACTTTATTAAATTGTCATATCATCCCCAATTAACCAACCACCAATTTCTAATGGTCAATGGTTCTCATTGGTTTTTAATTTCATTAAATCATATTATTATTATTATTATTAAAACATTTTTTCAATAAGGTAAAAGGTAAATTTTTTGTTTAATTGACCTATGAACTTGAAGAAAATAATAATAATAATAATAATTTGACATAAATATTGTCCTTGAAATATTTTGTGAAAAAAAAAAATCAATAAAAAAATTGAATAAGTTTAATGAGAAAAAAAAGTAATAATAATAATAATAATAATAATTCAATTCAAGTTAAAATTTATTATTATTATTATTATTATTATTATTATTATTATTATTTTCTGTCACACTATTTGTCAACATCATGAATGATGTTGTTGGAGAAGGACAAAAAAATGAAAAAGAATAAAATCAAGTTTTCTATGATGTGTTTATTCCCTCCAAACATTTCAATTCATTCATTCATTCATTCATTCATTCATCAAAAGTTAAATAAGGGAAAAAAATATGTCACTTCCAGAAGAATTTTTTTTTTTTTCTTATTTTTTTTTGTGTGTTGGTTTTTCTTTTTTTTTTTTAAGGTCAAGGAAATTGTTATGGTACAGAAATAGAAGAAAATGAACACTATTATCCAGAATATCATCATCATCATCGTCATCATCATCATCATTTAACAGGTCAGAATCATTTTATAAATTAATATTAGTAATAATAATAATAATAATTCAATTGTTTTTTTTTTTTTTTTTGGAAAAAAATTTATTTTTTGTCTCTATAAAATATCAGCCATCTTTCTTTTTTTAAAAAAAAATTTTAAGTAATTCCAGAAATCAGCTGGAATCTTTTGATATAAGATTATGGAATTATATCTTTTATCTCTGTCGGTGGTCTTCTTTCTGGAATTATCTTTAAATTTTCTTCTTCTTTTTTTTTTGACAGGTGGAAACATTTGCATAAAACAAGAAACACGTCCGTATATATCTCACGTACCATATGGACCCTATGGACCCCCACATCAATATAATTACGGTTGTTTTACTACAACCCCCCAACCAACATGTTTTACAAGATATTCACCAAATCGTGATAAAACAACAACAACAACATTTGATGAAACAGTATCGAGATCAGCTTTTTTTAATATTTCACAATCTTGTTTTAGGTGAGGAAAAACAAACAATAATAATAATAATAATAATAAATCGAAACGAGATTTTTTTTTTTTCCAACTAATCGGACTATCGACTTATAATCAAACCTATTTAATTATTAACAATAAAATTTGTGTTTTAGGATGAGATTAATAAATCCTTTTAACCCCCCCATCATCGGAGTCAAGTTTTCATTTTCCCCCTTTAACCCTTTTTTATTATCATTATTATCGTTTGCTTTTTGCGTGGATTCTCATTATATGTATTATATTTAAAGAAAAAATTTATTTTGTTTTGAATTTTCCGGATTTAGAACACCTCCACCATCTTTGTGCGAAACTCAATCTAATATTGCTCATCACGTGACCGTTAAAAAAGAACCTTTGGATCAAGGGTACGAACACATGCAGGATATACCAATCGTTCAACAGCACAATGGTAAGTTTTCCTTTTTTTTTTTTTTTTTTTTTTTTTAAAAAATTTATTATTAAAATTTGTTGTAACTCATCAAAGATGGAGATGATGGAAAAGAAGGAAATTTTTTTTCTTTTTTTTATAATAAATAATTGTTATAAAAATCACGTTTTATCTCGGAATAAAAAGACTTCGTCAGGGAAAAAATACGGCGAGGAAATTGACTTAGATCGTGCCACGACAAAATTCGATATTAATAATAATAATAATACGAAGAAGAAGAAAAGACTAAAAAAAAAAAAAATCTGCATTCTAAGTCTTTGTTATGTAATTTATTATTATTATTATTATTATTTCGAAGCTTGTATGAAAATCACACCCTTGGAAAATGTTTTTAAAAAAAAAAAGAGAGAGAGAGTGAGAGTGAGAGAGTGAGAGAGAGAGAGAGTGAGAGAGAGAGTGAGATTGAGAGAGATGGAAAATTGTTTGCTTTAAATCAAATTTTCAATTGTTCCTTCTGTTTTCATTATTATTATTATTATTATTATGAATACTAAAAATTTTTATCCTCGATATCTCCAGCAAATGATATTATAAAATCATATCAGGGGGAGGGGAGGGAAGGGGGGTACGCGATAAAAATCATGGAAAAGAATCATTGTGGGAAAAAAAAAAGTTTTATGTTTTACCACATAAACGTTCGATAAAAAATAATCAAAGTTATTGTAGTAATTAAATTATTATTATTTTTTCTATTACCACGACAAAAAACGTTACACGTTACATAAAATATTATTAAGAATTTTTTTTTAAATAAAAAATATTCGGTGTATGTATACATAAAAAATTTAGTTTGAAAATCAATTTGATATCGCTGCGGGATCATCTGTTACGCTCTTGTAGTAGATATTCAACCCTCTTTTATTATGCCCTTCTCAACCACCACCACCACCACCCACCCACTCACTCATCCACCCATCGACCCCTACCCCACCACCACCGCCTCCTCCTTACCATTTTCCCTTTTGATCTCCTACATCATTTTGAACTTTTCATTTTAGGGATGCCTAAGGGGGTAAAACGTTGTTGCCGTTCACTTCATTTTTTTTTTTTTTTTTTTTGTGTTTATAAATGAAAAAAAAAAAAATTTTTTTTCTTTCTTCTTCATCCCTTATTCGGTAGGTGAAGCGTGCCGGGAAAATCAACAAGTTTTATTTTACCCGGTAAATATAATAATAATAATAATAATAATATTAATATCATTTTGTAAACAATATGCAGATTTTTTTTTTTTTTTTTTTTTTAAATTGACGTTTGTTTAAAAAATAATAATAATAATAAATTTTTTTTTTTAATATTGTCACGCCTGTTTTTTCTTCGAATTAATAAAAAAAAAAATTTTAAATGGCGGATAAAAAAAAAATTTAATTTTTTTATTTAAAAAGCAAACAAACGCAAAAGAAAACTAATAAAGAAAGAATCTTTTGCACAATTAAACCCCCCCCCCCTCTCTCTCTCTCTCTGTTTGTATGTTCAGAGTTGTATTAAAGTTTGTCCTCTCCTCATTTGAGTTGAAAATTGTTTGTTTTTGTTTGTTTTCTTTACGTGTTGAATTTTCTCGACTTCCGGGCGCCGGATGTCAACAACTTGAAACCGCCACAAAATTCATCATCCATCCATCCATCCTTAGAATTTTATTTTCTACTAAAAAAAAAATGTTTAAATAATTTTTTTTTTTTTTAAATTAAACAAACAAAAGAATACGTAGAATTAAAAACAAGGTTGCCAACATACCGTAAAAAAAAAAAAAATTATATTTTATACGTTTAAAAAAAAATCTGATTTAATGATTAAAAAAAGGAAAAGAATGAACGGAAGGTGGGGGAGGGAGAAAGGGGGAAAAAAGGTTAATTTAAACATTAGAAAATTTTATTATTATTATCATCATCATCTACATCATCGAACAACAACCGCAACAACGTTAAAATATCTTTAATAAAAAATTAGAAACAAAATATAAATAACAAAAAGTTAAATGATGAAAACTCCAAGAGAGAAAATATGACTCTGGGGAGAAACGTTGAATTTATATAGAAATTCAAGGTAGTGTATAGTCGGTTGTTAAAAGCTTTTCTTTTCATTATTTAGTAGATGATTCACAAGACCCGTGTCAATTAGGATTACACTGTGAGTGCTCCTTCTCCTCCCCCTGCACCCCCTCCCCCTGCTCCTGATTCTGCTCTTGCTGCTCCTTCTCCTTCTCCTCCTGCTCCTGCCTTGGTTGTTGTTGTTGTTCTTTCCACCGTTTTCGTTTTCCCTCCTCTGTCTCCCTTTTCCCCATCCTCCTCTCCTCCACCCCTATCCCATCCTCCACCATCTTTTTTTTTTAGTTGCTCTTACTCTCTGGGAGAAAAAAAAAAAAAAATTAAAAAATAAATATATGTAGGAGAAAATTAAAATACCATGGTGTAGCTTTTCATTCTAATTAATAATTACAAAGGTAAAATTAAAGCTTTTTCTATCAGGGATGAACAAAAAAAAAAAAAAAAAAAAAAGAGTGAGATGATAGGAAGTTGAAAAGTAGGAAAGGTGGAGGGGGTTGAAGGGGTTTAAAATGTCCAGGGAATCTGGAAAAAATTGTTTTAACGTTTTTTTTGTTTTTTTCCTTTCTTCATCTTCATCATCTTCTTCTGCTTTTTTTTTCCCCATTTATTTATTATTAATAGTTTTTTTTTTTTTTTTTATTTAAAATAGGTTTCGAAGTGCACGGTATGATATCAACTTCCGGTTGTACGACTCGTGAAAAATTAGATAATAATGATAAATTATGGAGTCCGGGAGTAAGTGATAATTCAACGAGTTATTCTGGAAGACGTGGTTCTCTTCAATTATGGCAATTTTTAGTTGCTCTTCTGGACGATCCGAGTTGTGCTGCTTGCATTGCATGGACAGGAAGAGGATTGGAATTTAAATTAGTCGAACCGGAAGAGGTTGTTTCATTTGTTTGTTTTGTCTGGATAATGTATTTATTTTTTTTAAATTAAATTTTTTTTGTTTTTAGGTTGCTCGACGATGGGGAGTACAAAAAAATAGGCCGGCAATGAATTACGATAAACTTAGCAGATCACTTCGTTACTATTACGAAAAAGGAATAATGCAAAAAGTTGCTGGAGAACGTTACGTATATAAATTCGTATGCGATCCGGAAGCTTTGTTTAGCATGGCATATGGTGGAAACGATAGAAAAGATATTATTTCATCGGATCCAATAAAATCTTCTTCGTCGTGTTATACTGACGTCATTTCCGTTAATGCAACCAGGAGTTATTCTTTTCAACAATATTTAAGTGATCCTGATAGATCTACGACAAAATGTCAGACTCAGAGTTTATCATCACTCAATGGTACTAAAAATATTATTTTTGACAGTGACAGTAATAATAAATTAGGTTTTTTAAATAGAGGGGAAAGTTCGAATACAGGTACAACCTTAACATTAGATTTACCCGGATCGCATTCGAGTGAAAAATCATCGGAAGAAAAATCAAATAAAGAAAATTTAACTACATCAAATAATGGTATTGATAAATTTCAATGTTTGGGAGTTAACGGTTGCGTTTGTTAAAATCATTGAATGTTTTCGAACGAAATTTTTTTTATTTTCTCTTCTCTTTTTGATTCGTCAATTTTTTAAATAATAATAATAATAATAATAATAATAATAGCTCATAATTTAAATATGTTAATATTCGCATTAAAATCAAAAAAATTTAATTTGTTTTAGCTAGAAAGCTGTATTTTACGCTTAATATCCTTAAATTGTTCTTTTATAATTATAATTAATAGTGTAATAATTTGTGATCATTATAATTTTTAATCTTTTTCATTAAAAAAAAAAGAAATATTCTGTTAATTTTTTTTATTTATTAATTAAATATTAGTAAAATATATTTACTATAATACATGTTCAGAAATTTATTGTTTTTTTCATTATTATTATTATTTTTAAAGTATTCAATAAGTTGTAAGAAAAAAGACAATTAGGAAGTTTTATTACCACATTTGAAATAAAAAATATCGTTTTTTTTAATATTTTTATTAATTATTTTACACGAATGACTTTCATGAAAGAAGATAAATGATTTTTTAAACGGTTTTTGGCGGGTCACAGCCTTTTTTAAACGAACGTGGAATCAGACAATAAATATTGTAAGGTATGTGTGGTTTATAATATTGAAGTAAATAAACTGTACGAAGTTTACACATATAAGTCTTGCATGTGCCTTTAGTTTTCGATTATGAAAATAATTTTTAATTTCGCCTTTAATGAAAATTTTAATCCTATAATAGTTAAGTTTGAAAATAAATAAAAATAATGGCTGATTGTACTGAAGACAGCGAAGATGCTACCAGTTCGATAGGTGATGAAGAAAGAGTTAAAAGATTATTTCAAGCATGTGATGGCGATGGTGATGGTTTCATTGACAGGTATAAAATAATAAAGTCGTATAGTTGAATAAAATACTTGACCTGATTATTAATAATCGTCTGCAATTTTCAGTCAAGATCTTTTAAACGTGTGTAGAGAATTAAATCTTGAAGATTCGATTGAAGAATTAATGAAAGAGTTAGGAGCTGATGAGCAAGGTAGAATTTCATATCAGGAATTTTTTAAAAGAAGACTTGCTCTTAGACCTGAAATTGAAGCTATAAAAAGTAGTAAACCTCAGCAACCTGAATATTTACCCACATCTAGTGAAAATAGTTTGGGAGAAGGTAAAATGTCTTGGGAATTTGATTCTGGTGCAAGAGATCTCAGTCCAGAGCCGCATTCTTTACAGCAATTAGTATCATCATCTAGTAGCCATCCTGGAAGTGGGAATTTATTAGAATTAGCGAATAAAGTTTGTATTTTAAATTTTAATATTAATTTTAATATTAATTAATTATGTAATTAATTTAAAACATTAATTTTAGTTACATGTAGCTGCATTAGCATCCCTTAAAAATGAAATATTAGATTTATCGAATAGATTACAATGTGTAACCCAGGAAAGAGATCATTTTGAAAAATCTCTACATAAGGCAGAATTAGAAAGGCATAAAGCTGAACAAAAACTCGAAGAAGAATTACAGTTACATGAAGAACAATTAACAGAGCTGCATTCCGTCATAGCTGAACTGACTAGAAAAGTTCAACATCAAAGAACTTTAGTGATTAGAGAAGAAGAAGATATGTCTGGTAGATAAGATAGATAGATACATATCTAATTATAATTTCACAGTTTCCAAAAGAAAATATTAAAAAAATAATGAATTAATTTCAGAAACAGATGAAAATGAAACTAGTGCAATAGTCGAATGTTCTCAAACTCTTTTAATAGATGAAGAAGTTAATGAAATTGATCCAACCATTGGAACATCAGCAAGTAGTAATGAAAATGAAGAGGCTGAAGAAAAAATAAATAAACCTTCAGAAGATTTGGAGGCTTTAAAAGAAGAATTGGCTCAAGTTAAAGCGGAAAATGCAATGTTAAATGAAAGACTTAATAGAGCTCTTAATGATTTAGAAACGATTAGTAAACTAAATAACAAAAAGGTATGAAAAATTTTAATAAAGGTTTTAATTATGTTAAAATATTAATAATAATAATAATAAAATTGTTTTATGTGAGAATGCATATGGAATTAAATAACCTTACCTTATCATTGCAGCAAATTTGTGAAGTTCCAGATAGTGTTGAAGTTGTTAGAGTTGCAGTTGTCTCCAGTCCATCGAGAGTTGTAGATCGTGCTAGTCCTTCATTGGTTACCCAAAAAATAACAAGTCCAAGTAGGAGCAGTCCAAGTCGAATCGATCGTAATTCACCTATACCGAAAATAGCAGAAAGAGTGAGATTAAAAAGAGTCGATAATCAAGTGACAGGATCAGACATAGCCAATTTTGGAGTTAGTGTAAAATTTTATAGAAACCCCCCCCCTTTTTTTTTTTTTTTAATAGTTTTCCTTTAAAGGGTAAAATAAAATAAAAAAAATTTTTTTAAGGTTTGCCATACGAAAGTGGCTGAGCATTTAGTTTCGGATTTGCAAGAGGAATCAGATCTTCAAGAGCTTCATAGAGGAGACATGTTGTCGAAGAAACAACTAGAATTAGAAACGGAAAGGTTAAATTCAAAATTGGAACACGTTAGAGCACAAAATGCCGTTTTAGCATTAACTTTAGAAGAGTGCAAAGCTCAATGTGATAAGTTAGTAAAATACTAGAGAATTAATTTTTTTTTTTTTTTTATGTTGGCAAGAGTAGCAGTAATTCGATTCTTATTCTTTCAGATTAAGTTTACTCTTAGGAAAATACGAATCGAACGCAGTTGCATTGAAATTAGCTTTAAATTATTCGGATCAAGCTCTTCACGTCGCGGAAAGTTTAGTTTATTTATTAGAAACGAAACAAAATCAAACGGAACTCGGTTGGGTTTTATCGAGTTGTTTAGAACCTCAGAATTCAGTTTTCAACAGCGAACTGGCGGACAATCCGTTCGTTCGAAAAGCCATAGAGAACAGGAAAAAAGCGGAAAGACACGCGAAAAGAGTTTTGGATAATTTCGAAGATGGTCGTGATTCCGGTGGTAATAATCAATCCGAGTGGAATCCGGAAGACGAAACGAAATTAAAAGAAAAATTAAACGCTTTGAAAAGTGATAGAAATTTAGTTAAGACGACCGTCGTGGAATTAGAAAGTCCTCACGTACTGCCATTTGCAAACGTATTAAATTTGGCGGACGTGAGAAAGTTGGATTTGGAAACGGCCGTTTTAATGCAGGTAATTATTTGTTTTCCGTTTATAAAAAATTTTTTTGGTTTTCATTTTACTGAAAAACTGAAAAATTTTAATTTTTTTTTTTTAAGGAATTGATGAGCATGAGAGAAGATAGAGCAGAATTGAAAGGAAAAATTCATTTTTTGGAAAAGGAAAGAGCGGCACAAGAATTGAGAATCGTAGCACAAAATTCTCACCTTCAATCTCTTTTACAATCTATAAAACATTTAAAAGATCAAATCAATGAGGTGGTTGTTGTTATAAATATGAGCGATTATTTATTATGCCTTGAAAAAAAATTATCAATGAATAAAATTTCAGGACAAAGAAAATAACACGGATAAAAAATCGGGTTTTCAAAATGGCGACTCGACGAAATTAAAAGAAAGAATCGAAGATCTCGTTAATAAATTGGATCAAATAGCGAGAAATTCAGAGCTTCGGTATCAGGAAAATGCAGAATTGGTTTTGGATTTAAAAGCGGCAAATTCTGCTTTGGTTTCGACTTTGGATAGATGTAAGAAAAAATATCAGGGAAGATTGAAAAAATTAGAAGCACAAATGATGTCGATGGTTGAACAACACGCTCACCAGGTTATTAAATAAGATGAAAAACGTTAAAAAGACATTAAATGGTTTGATATTAATGTTCTCCATTTTGTTTTTTTTTAGGAAGGAATTTCTGATAGGAAAACGATTAGAGGGAATTTATTTGATAAATAATGAAAAATCTTTTTTTTTTTTGCCTATTATTTATCGGAAATCACCGTTGAATATTTTTTATAAAACGTTAAAAGAAAAGAAAGCTAGGAGAAGTACAAGTAACCCCTTGACCTTGACCTTTGACGAATGGGTTGTGGGTACAAAATAAAATGTCGTAAAGTGGAAGAAGGCGTCTAGAAAGAAGCAACTTTTCCAAAAAAAAAAGGGATGAAGGAGGGAGAGTTGAAAGAAATACAGAAACTTGTTTGTCGCAAAGGGAAACCGTTATCGATAACGAACGAAATAATAATAATAATAGTAGAAAGGTCAAGGGGTCACAAAATAAAAATAAAACGTTTAAAGTATATACTCATTCCAAGCATAATAGTTTTTCCATATATATATATATATATTTAATATACAGTATAGAATTCATAATCAAAATCAATAATAAATTTCGAATCGATCTCAAATAGAATTATTATTATTATTATCATTATTATTTTTTTATTTGCTGTTGTCAATAATTGCTTTACGAAGCTTATCATATTACTTTTTTTTTATGTATTAATATAAATCGCGAATCTCTTAAATATATATTATATGATATGGCTTTAAAAAGTGGAAAACGAATGCAATTATTTTATAATTTTAGTGCCAATAAAATTATTATCATTATCATTATTTTTTATTTTATTTTATTTTAATGTATTCGCGACGAGAAAAAAAAAAAAAAAAAAAAAAATTGAAATATTAAACGTTTTTAAAATGATATATATATATTTGTATAATTGTTATTATTATTATTATAGGTTTCTTTTTTTAAAAAAAAAATTATTATTATTATTATTTTTTAATTAAATAAATTTTATATTGTTTATTGTAATGGCAAGATGATGAATGGGTAGGAATTATTATTAAAAAAATGAATTTCTATTAAGTTGTCCAAGTATATGAAATAAGAAAAAGAAATAAATAAATATATATTTAAAAAGAAATTAGTTTTGATTTATTTAAATAAATAAATAATTAAACTGGAGAATATATTCTAATGAGATTATGTACATCAGCTGGTATTTTAGTTATGGGACAATAACCATTTTCAATTAAAAATTTAATTATGCATTCTAAACAGTACATGTGACCAGATTCCGGAATGACAGCTTTCGAATAATTACCAACATGATGACATTTAATTGGGTTATCATCATGAGAATATCCCTGGAAAATTTGGAATTTTTTTTTATAAAAAAATTATTCGAATGTGGTTCATAATTATTAAGTTTAATAAATACCTGATTAAGACGAGGTGGTGGTGGTGGTGGTGGTATAAAAAAACTATTTCCATTATTTTTATTTTCTGTTTGTAACATGTTAGTAAGCTCGATTAAAAATGCACCAATTCCGAAAATATTACTAGGAAAAATACCTTTGATTATATTTCTGTAATAAAAATTTTTTTATATTTAATTTGGTAGATTATTTATAATGTTAAATTAATTAATTTATCCATTATTACAAACTTTAATGTAAAATTTTCATTTTCTGCCATTAATCTTTCATTATATTTTAATTTAACACCAGAAATCCATAATAAAGGTGATATAATTTCGCTTTTTTCCGATAAATATTTTATATGTTGAAATGTATTTATTACAATGAATATTATATTAATTGCACTATTGCTTCCGATAATAAATTTTTTCCAATTTAATTTTTTATTCTAATTAAAAAAGAAAAAAAAATTAATTTAAATTTATTGCAATTAAAGAAATAAACAAAATTTCGCTTGAAAATTTATTTTATTTACATCGTTAATTGAGAAATCGTTTTCATACGATAATTTTTCACTGAATTCGTTTAACTTTGATTTTAAATATGGCCATATAACAACAGTTCCAAGTGATAAAATCAAATTTTTTTTACTTAATTTTCCCAATGGATTTTGAATATTTTTTCTTTCCAATCCGTAAAAATTTTCAAAAAAAGTTGCATCTAAAAAAAAAAATATTAAAAAATCAACATCGTTACTTTGAGAAAAAAGTTTTTTATTTAAACATTTAGCTATTACTCACTGTACTTTTTTAAATAGTGATATTGAAGAGGAAATAATAATGAAAAATAATAAATTTCATTAAACCATTTTTTAACAACAGTTAAATTATCATAACGATTTGCTAAATAAAATAAAAATTTTTGAGCTGCTGGATAAAATAAATTATCTAATGCTTCCTGTGCAAAAAAGTCAAGAATCGATGGATTGTTTTGATGATAAAAAAAATTTTCCTCCATATTTTAAATTTTCCCTAAGATTTAACATTTTTTCCAAACGAACTAAAATTATATTTTATTTTAAATGACATCCCGTAAGTTCTCGTATATAAAATTTAAACATTTTAACAAATTTATAATTATCACTAGTGTAATACTTAATGTAAACAATATGTGTCTAATGACACGACATTAATTTAAATGGATTTATTATTTAAATATGTCTGAAAAAGATAAGATACTGGTTTATGAAAAAAAATTAGAACAACTTAAAGAAGAAGAAAAAGTTATATTAAAAATATTAAAAAGTGTTCAAACTCAATTAAAAAAATACGAGGTAATATTATTATATTTTTCGTTATTCATTTTGAATTTTATTTTTTGTTTTTTACGTAAGTTAAACGAAATTTTCAGGTTGAAGAATTACAAACTTCCAGTGATTTTACCTCTGATAGAAAAAGAGAAGAAGAGGAAGACGATCAAGATAGCGAATCTGATGAAAGTGTTGCAGATCCTAAAACATTATTAAAACTATTAGATTGTGCTGAATTAGTCAATGACAATTCTTTAAATTTGGGTTTAAATAAAATGTTTGGAAGTGACGATGAAGACTGTGAAGAAATTGAAGATTCCGAATAAATTTATGAAAAAAATAAAGTATTCAAATTATTATCAATATAATGTTATTAAATTTATAGTGTTTAACACAAATCTTCACTCTTGATAACACAAATTCATTTTTGTAATTTACAGAATGAAATGACTGAAGAAATTATAAATTTCGACAAAGAATGCGATGAAAAAAATTACATTGAAACAATGGCTGATGATACATTTTTATCTGATGTAAATAACAAACAACATATTTATGAAAATAACAAAGGGAATTATGTGTATGCTAGCGATAATGTTGAAGAAGATTCAATTGTAGAAACGACAGCATTAAGAGAAAATTCAGAAATTTCGAAAGGTACATCAAGTTCGATAACGAGTGAAAATTATTTAATCCTACCTGGAACGCTTAAAAGAGGAAGGAATAAAACACGACAAGTTGAAGTTGTTTTAAACATGTCTAGGGAAGAACTTGAATTGTTAGAATTAAACATAATGACAAAGAAAAAAAACATTTGTTATAATAGTTTAAATGGTGGTATGCATGTTTTTCTATGGTCTATTATTTGCTCACCTATTAGTTTAATATTATCATCAATGTATTCGTTTTTCATGGGTACCCTTACTTGGTATGGAATATTTTCAATGTTTTCAGAAACTAAATCATTTAAATATAAAATCATAGTACCTCCAATTCTGATTATATTGTATCCATTTTTAATAGTCTTTGTTTCTCTTTGCTTAGGCATATATGCTGGATTTAAACAAGTTTCATGGTATTGGAATATATGGTTAGACGAATTTACTGATTATGATAAAGGATTTTTCGGATGGTTGTGTAATGTTTTAGATATACCTGAATGTTCTCCATATGAAATTATTATTTTGTCAAATGTATATAAACCTTAATTGTGTGGGTGTTAAGTACTTAAATAGTTCCTTTAGAAATTAAAGTTAGTTTCTCAATGGGTCAAACGATGAAATGACCTTGAATATTCTAGAATAAGTAGTGCAGTATTTTATATGATTGGACGTGTTTTGTGTACGATAATCATTTTTATAATTTTATATAAATTGTATTATAAAATCGCGTAATATTAAATAATATACGTAAAATTTTTCTTTTTATAACGGTTGATATTTAAATCCTTATCACATTTGACCCTTATCACCTTTTGCATTTTGAATAACTGGAATGATAACACAAGCTTATCACTAACAATCTGAATAGAATCAAATTGAACTTTAAATTTTAATTAAAAGGTCAAAGGTTAACAAAAAATGAAACGTTGTAATTATTTTATTGAAAGTTGTTATCGATTAGGATTTCGTAAAATTTTTTTTCCCCCATTGAAACCAGGACACAAATTTTAATAATAATAATAATAATTAATTAATGAATGAAATATTTTTTCCTTTTTTATTTTAACAAATTTTTTTTCTTTTTTCCACAATAAATTTTCTTTTTTTTAATATAATAATAATAATAATAATAATAATAAATTCATCCGACGACAATCGTTTTTATTTTTTTATTTCAATTTAAATATTTTTCGTATAATCGATAAATCGATCAAATCGATTTTTTTCCTTCAAATTTCTAATACAAATAATAATAATAATATTATTATCCGATTCCCTAAGGATACAAGAAAAAAAAAATAAGAAAAAGAAACTTATTATTAAATTACTACCAGTTTAAAATTAAACAGATTTGTAACACAATACTCTCGACATTATTATTATTATTATTATTATTACTTCTCTCCCCCCACCCATTTACATCATATTTCGGCCATCTTGATATAAAAAAAAAAGCAAAAAAATTAAATTTTTATAAATTTGTTTGTTGTGTTTGTGTTTGTTTGTGTGAATGAATAACTAGACTAGATTCACAAACAATTTTTTCTTTCTTTCTCCCCACAAAACAAAAAAACTCGTTTGTTTGTTTGTTTCTTAATTACAAAACAAAACAAACATAATCATAAATTTTTTTTTTACTTATTTCCTTACTTAAAAAAAAAAAATTAATTTAAATAAATAAAAAAAAGAAAAACATTCTTCACCGGCTGAAAATCCCCCTTTTAAAAATTTCAATAATCTCTATCCTCCGGGATCCTATACGGGATATCCAATTGTTTAAAAATATCATTTTCCGTTTGCGTCGGTATCAATTTACCTTTGCTTAAAACTTTCGAACCCTAAAAAAAAAACAAAAAAAATTTTTTATCACGTGACGACTTCCCCCTCCCCCTCTCCTTCGGGATGTAAATAATCCGAGTGGATACCTTTCGAATCGTTCCCGCATAAAGTCCACGTTCCGTTAATATCATATTTTTTTTACGCGCCAAAATTTTAACCGTTCTATTAAACATGGCGGATCCGGTGTAGTGAAACAAACCGGAAGCGTATTCCCTACCGGAAACGACGAAAATATCCAATCGTCTGTGCTTTTCCTCATCTCCCTTCAATTTAAATATTCCATAATATTTTCTATTTTCTTTATCCGTATTATCCGATTGTATAAAATTAACGAGATCATCCGTTAAAAAACCTGGAAAAATAAAAAAACCCGGTAAAGAATTCAAGCGAACACACCGGATATGGTAGCAATTCTTAGAGTGTGAATTCATTTCCGTTTGACCTTGAATTTTCAATAAATTCCATAATTTTTTAAGAATTTCACCCGGGCGTTTATCATCATCATCATCATCGTGATTAACAATCATGACGTCAACATCACCACAATTTTCTTTTCCTCTCCTGTACGAACCGACAAGTTCGACCCCCAACGATGACTCATCACCATTCATTTCCGTTACGCATTTTTCAATTATTTGAAATATTTTAATAACTTCCTGTCTAGGAATTTTCTCCGATAAATCTCGATATAATTTCAATCCAATCTCTTGTCTCCTCGTTAATTTTCCCCTCCTTAAATCTTTTAAATTTCTCATTCCTTGGGAGTACCACATTTCCGCCGTGTGGGGTCCCGCTCCCCAAACATTACAAAACATTTTCAATATTTTAGTTTTTTCATCATCTAATAAATTTTCCAACTTATTTATTTTTCCACTTTCTAATACTTCCATTATTTCACTTGCAATTTTTTGTCCGATTCCTGGTATGCTACACGCTTCCTGAAACCGTTACGTCATAGTTTTAGAAAAAGAGAGAGAGATGGTGAGAGTGAGAGAGAGAGAGATGTAAAAAGGATTCACTTGATAAGTTTTGATTTCTTTATCATACAAACTAATTGCACTGATAGCCCTTTTATAACTATAACAACGACTTGTATCGTTTCGTACGTCATAAACATTTTCCAATTTTTCCAATTCTTCAATCACTATTTTATTTTTTTTCACACTGGAAGACGATGACGGAATCACGTGACAACGTAACAAATCCTAAAAAATAACAACAAATGATAATAATAATAATTAAAATTTCCCAAATCAAAAAAAAATAAACATACCAGCTCCTTCCTTTTTGATTTTTTTTTCGGTGGTGACGTCAGCAAAGATGACGTTTCACCAACTTCCATTTCATTTAATTTTTCTTCCCATTTTCTATCCCTGCTATTTTCTATCCCTTTTACGTTAATTTCATAATTTTTCGTATCCAATAAATTTTTCCATTTTAAACAATCGCTCAACCAAGATATTTTCAAATATTTTCCATTATTTTCTTGTATTTTATCCATATTATTATTTTTTAATGCTACCCATGGGAATGAATCCATCATGGAATCTTCTATCAATACGTGTGTCACCAATAAATTGTCATTCGTTATATTTCCACCGTTATCCTTAATACGCTCTTGAAAAAATTTCATTCTTTTTCTACCCAATCCCAACGGAAGTATGTAAAAATTTAAATTATTTAATAATTCTGACATTTTTCCCTCTTTTTTCCTCCCCACTTTTTTAAATAAATTAAAACGTTTATACATATAAATTTCTACGCACCAAGTTCACTTACTTTGTTAGATTTTGTTTATAAAAAATAAAATAAAATAATAATAATAATAAAATAAAAAATAAAAAATTTAATTTTTTTTTTGAGCATTTATTCATATGTTTTAGAATAACGACCGATGAAATTAAAATTAACAACCCCTTTCAAATTGTCACAAATATTATTCGTTAAACAATTTTCAATTTTAGCTAATTCTAATTTAAGCCTCATGAGATCAACTGAATCCTCAATTTGACTTATTTTTTGGTCCAAACAACTCGCTAAACCGTTTATCTCTACCTGTAACCGAAAAAAAAACAAAAAAGAAATTAATAATTAAAAATGATTAAGAAAATCGCCATCTTGAAAAAAAAAATTTAAATTTTTTTCTCACGATATCATCGGGTGTGGCAGTGATACCAGGCAGTGAATTATTAATTAATTTTAAAACGCAATAAATTTCCGTTGGAATTTTTTTCTTCTTATTTTTCAATTCCCTAAGAAACTTTTTCACGTGCTCTATCTATAATAAAAAAAAATAATAATAATTTTTTAATGAGAAAGACAGAGAAAGAGAGAAAAACCTTAACGAACTTTGAGCGGCAGTGCAGCTGTCATCGATGCATCATCATCATCATCATCATCATCATCATCACAAACGTTTTTTTCCGGTTTTAATATATTCGATATAGTTTTTATAATCAAAGTATCGTAAAGTTCTCGATAAATCGATTTCGATACGATTCGACATATTTCGATTCGAATCAACGGATCGTTATTGTTTTCTATCGTAAACCATTCGGATATTTTAACGTGATTTATTTTCGCTTTCAAACTCGAACACGCGAGTCCCGCGAGAGTCGAATAAATCGAATACAGAGAACTCGAACGAATTTTTTCGTCGAGATTTATCCGTACGAGAATTTTAATTAAAATTTCAAAGTTTTCCGATTCGTTCGATTGAGGCAACGACGATTCGTTGGAAAATAAACGAATGAGCGTTTCACCCACCTGCAAACAACGGAAAAATTTTAAATAAGAACGTGCGAATAGAAAGAAAACGATATATCGATTTATCGATCGATAAATCGTTTTAAAATTCACCTTTTTCAAATTGTAATAATGACGATGAGGAAATTTTATATTTCCACATGTTTCCACGACGTTTTCCTTTTTCGATTTATTATAATAATAATTAAAATATTTTTTTAAAAGATTTTCTTTTTTTTTAAAAAAATAATTCGAATCGTTAATTTCGATACCGTAATTAATAAAAATAATCAATATGTCTTCGATTTGTATTTGAAATGATTTGACGTTTAATGCATCGAAACAAGATGACACGAGCGATTCGTCTTCGTGAACGGACATTAAATAAAAAATATATAAACTAATTGATGAGTTAATCAATCCATCATCATCATCATCATCATCTATCAATAAATTTTCCTGAAACAAAAAAAAAAAATGTCAATTTTTCCCTTTCTTCATCTTCTTCTTCTTCACCTTCTTCTTTTTCATATGTTCACTTACAATTTCATTACAGAATAAAAGTTTTCTGAAGGTTTTTTCTGTTAGTAGTACTGAATCATTGTTGCCAAATTTAAATTTTCTCACATCAGGAATAAAATCAGATAATGATATGCTATCTTGATCGAATAATGTAAATGACGAGTCTTTGTTAAAAACTGACAACCATGTTACATTTATCGGAATATTGTTACATTCGATTGAATTGGAATCGAGGCTTTCATATGTTGATACATTTATATTTGGAATATCAATTTCTAAAGTAAATTTTCACAATTATTATTATTATTATTATTATTTGTTTATTAGCGAGTGAATATCGATTTGTTCCAACATGTACGATGAATCGTAAATAAAAAAAAATTCATTCACCAATTTTTCCTAATAGTTTATGAATTTCTTCAAATTCTCCTCTTTCTTTTTCAATGAGTTTAACATTTCTTCTTGCTTTGATTATTTGTTTTGCTGTTTTTTTCAAATTATTTTCAACCTTAAATTATAATAAAATGAATTATCGATAATTATTCGAAAGTTGCATTATTAAAAAGTAAAGCATATATTTTCAAACAAAGCAAATAAAAAAAACACATAATCAATAAATCATGTTTCTTACTTTATTATTTAAATTATTTTTATCAATATTTTCCATTTGAGCTAAATTAAATGAAAAAAAAAAAAAAATTAAAACATAATGTCTGACACCGAAATTAAAGTACACTTTAAATATTTTTTTTTTTTTTTTTTTTTTTACAGACAACAATCATATATAGCAGACTAGTATCACTTTTTTGTACTCAATTAAACATTTAAACTTGAATTTTCTATCATCAACTAATACATTATTATTACTATAAAATTAATATTGTTTTTGTTACTAAAAAAAATATAATAATAATAATAATAATCACTAGAAAAACTTTTTTTTTTTTTAAATCAAAATATTAAACTTTTAATTTTAATAAGGAACTGCGAGAATCAGAATCAGCAGCTGCACTCGGAGCTTCACTGCTCGATTCAGATTCAGATGATGCTCTACTAGACTGTCCAGATTGATCAGACACCAATTTTTTAGCAGGTTTAGGTTTATATTCTGTTATCATAACTGTTATATTATTAACAGTAACTTCTCTCGTTTCAGCAGAATTTCTATCGACATTTTTAAGTTTTCTCAAATGATGTTTTTTCTTGCTTGACCTCCTGTCATTCATAGACTTTTTATCTGATTTTTCTCTCTTATGAGTTTTGGCAGGTGTTGGATTAAACTGTTGAGCAACTTGTTGGGCAACTAATTGGGGATTTATTCTAGGTTTCCTAGTCGATGTTCCTTTCCTTATGTCACACATCAAGCATTTAAAAGCTTCAGCTGTATTCCTATACGTGCAAACACTGCAATCCCAATAATTTTCTTCTAAGGCCTTAGACTGACGTTTGGTTCTCCTGCTTGTAGGACTTTTTTTGTGATCCATAATTATTATATATTTAAATTAAAACTGCCTAAAAAAGGCAGTTTAATTTTATATAAAATTTCATTTTGCTCAGCATTCAAATATTCAATTGTATTTCACGAAATACTTTTTAATAAACCGACTGAATAATAATTTATTTATTTAATATTATTTATATATATATTTTTTTAAAAATATTTATAAATTCTTCAAAACAGGAGAAAAAAAAAGAAGAAGAAGAAGAAGATGATGAAAAAAAAAAAAAAACTTTTAAATAGTTTAAAAAAAAAAAAACAACATAAATAACACTTTAATGTTTATGTGCTCCTTTTGACACAAACACACACACACACACACACAAAGGCGTGATTTAAGAATTATTATCGATTTGACGACAATCGTGGTTAGAAAATTTTAACTATTGCCACGTCAGGCAATGAACTCCCTATAACTTATCGAATGCAATTAAACAAACGGGTTTAATACTACCGTTATATTGCATTCGAGATGATTCTCGAAAAGTAAAACTTTCAACCCTCCCCTCCCTCTCTCTCTCTCTTATGTAATTAAAAAATTTTCACTTTAAACAAACGAAAACAATTTTCTTTATAATATATTTATTATGTTTTTAACTCATTCACATTCTCTTTAAAAAATTAAAAAAAAAATTTTTTAACCTTTCACCGACTTAAGCGTTTAACATTTTTTCTGAGAAAATAAAATCGTCTGCTATAAAGATTTATTAATATTAATAATTTATGTTAAGTGATATTTATTATAAATTTTTTTATTACCGATTTGATTTTAATTTTTTATCATTATTATTATTTATTAAATCTTTATTAATAAAATTAATATATATTATTTAAAAAAATAAAATATGACGATTATTATTATCGATATGTGTGTGTAATCTATGCAAATATAAAAACGTCATTTTTTAATTTTTTTTTTTTATATAATTATTACGTCACACACGCACACACATTTTCTTAATTGATATCGTTTAAAAAATTTAATCAACATCTTTGAAAAGCAAAAAAAAAAAAAAAAAAAGGTGAGATGATATTGATTCTATTTCATAAGAATTAATTTCTAACCTAACCTTGTTAAAAATGATTTTTGGCGGTTTTAATGTTGTTGACAAAAAAGCTACTTTGTGCATAACACACACACACACACACATTGTTTAAATCAATTCAAAGTGTTTTTTTTTTTATATAAAATTTTAAATGGTTGTTGAAATTAATTCATTAAATTCTAAAATGAAAGGTTAAAATGTTATTACAAAAAAAAAAAAGTGAATCGAATATGTTTTTCATGTGTGTAATATTAAAAATTTTTTTCTCATGTCATTACAGTATTAACAAAAATGGATGACGATGAAACGAGAACACCTTGCGAAGCGATGGTAACGGATAGTAACGAAGCATTAGAATTTAAATTAATAAGAGATAAAAATGATTTAAATGATGTTTCATTGGTTTTCAAACCGGTTATGTCACATCAAATATTTAATTTACAAGAATCAATTTACGGTTATAAAAATTTAAAAATCAAATTGTATTTTAGTGCTTCCTATTTAAATCCCTATTTAAACATATCTTATTCTGAAAAAGTCGATCCGGATAAATATGATTGCGTGGAAGCAGATAACATTCATGAAATTTTAACTCAAAAATTAGAAATACCATTAAATGAAAATTTAGATGAATTCATATCATCACTCGATAATGAGTGTCAATTTGTTCCTCCTGGTGAATTGAAAGAATCATTTACATTCAATGTACAAAATCAAGAAGAAGAAGGAGGAGGAGGAGATGGAGGAATGATGCAGAAAACTTATGTTGTGTATTATGGAAACATATTCAGCCCTGGTCTTCTTGCATATCATAAAAAAGTACAAACATTCATATTGTGGTTTATCGATGCTGCTAGTTTTATAGATACAGATGATGAAAAATGGAAATTTTTTTTCATGTTTGTATATAAAATAATAAAAATTGGATTGAACATTTTACTTTGATTAACCTTTGATTAATGTTTTAAAATATTCAGGTTTGAAAAATATAAAAAAAATGGTGAAACCATGCATGCATTCGCCGGTTATGCGACAGTATACGAATATTTTGCTTACCCTAAAAACATTCGTCCGAGAATAAGTCAAATGTTGGTACTTCCTCCGTTTCAAAGACAAGGATTGGGTGCTGCTTTGTTAACATCAATTTACAACCATTATAAAATCATGAGCGAAGTTAAAGACATCACAGGTACAAACATATTTTATGCAGTGGGAAAACCTGAAAAAACAATTATGTAAATATTAATTACTTTTTCTTTTGATTAATTGTAGTTGAGGATCCATCTGAAGAATTACAACTTGTAAGAGATTTTGTCGATTGTAAAAATTGCATGACTTTATCAGTTTTCCAACCTGATTATCTTTGGTCGAAAGGTTTCACATCGGAATTGATACAAGAAGTTGCATCCATATTCAAAATCAACAAAGTAAATATCAAAAAAATTTTTTTTTCCAGGAATGAAATTAACAAATTAAACACACATGAGTGCTGCAAATAATAATAATAATAATAATAATACGTTTCCGTTACAGAAACAAGCGAGAAGAGTCTACGAAATATTAAAATTGAAAACTGTCGATAAGGAAAATGTAAAACAATACAAGGATTACAGAATCGAAGTTAAAAAACGTTTAAATCTACCCAATCAAAACGAGCAGAAAAAATTTAAAAAATTGGAACTTTTTTTAAAACCGCAAGAAATAGCGGAAATGAAAGCGACTTTTTTTCTCAGCGACGAACAACGTCTTTCAAATTTGGACAAATCGTATAAAGAACTCGAAACTCAATACGAAAGAGTTTTGAATCGGATCGCATCACAATAAAAAAATTATCATTATTATCGTTCGACTCCTCCCCGCCCCGCCGCCCCCCCGAATAATGTATTACGAAAGGAATTAAATTGACATAAAAAAATGTCATCCCTTATATCCATTCGTCTTTGTACGAAGGAACGGCGGCGAGGGGGGGGGAGAAACGGAGGGAGTAATGATGATAATGATAAAATATATATGTGTGTATATATGTATGAATGAATGGATGTTGTGATGTGTGCGTGCGTGCGTGCGTGCGTGCGTGCGTGTACGCGTTCTGCTGCGATTTGTTTAAATATAAAAGTCGAGGGAAAAACTTTTTTAGTTTTTATTCGATTTTTAAATGTGTCCGGAGTTTGATGTGTCATTTTCAAATACTAAGACAATTATTATTATTATTATTATTATAAATAATTTTGTGTGCCGTGTCGTGTGTAAAGGAAAGGAAAAAGTTTTTAAGTTTTTTTGTTTTGTTTAAAAAAATTATTTTTTATTTCAGTGATTAATATATATTTTTTTAATATTATTATTATTATTATTATTATTAATTTTTTTTGTTTCTTTTTAAATTGTTTAAACATTTGTAATAATTATATTAAAAAAAAAATTAACAAACGGTTAAAAATTGACTACAACTTTTTTTTTTTTTTTCATATTTAAAACGCGAAACGGTGATGATGACGATGATGATGATGATGATAACTTATTCAATAAAATTCGACGAGAGAAATTTTTTTTTTTTTTTGTTTAATTTAAAAAGTAATTTAAATAAAGTTAAAGTGCGCGTGTAATAATAACTTTTAAAGTTTTAGAAAATTTAGAAAAAATTTAGAATTTAGAAAAAATAATAATAATAATAATAATAGTAGAAAAGAAAAGAAAAAAAAAAGAAAAAAAACCCAAAACCTCCTCGTCATTTTCTTTTTTCCTCATACTTATCAATTATTAACCTACGATCACCATTTTAATCATTTTTTTTTTTTTTTTTTTTAAAGGGACCACAAGTATTTAAATAATAATAATGATGATGATGATTATGATAATTTTTTTTTAAATTTTTAATTTAGAATAATTTGTTTAAGCGAAAATATCCTTTTACGTCATTAAAAAAAAATTAATTAAAGAAAAAGATTACGTGATTATTATCCTACGGTAAATTTATATATAAAACAAAAAAAGGTTTTGAAACGTACATGCGGGTATAGGGGAGGGGGAAAAAAACAACGAAGGCAAAAAAGGTAGAGGGGAAACAAGCCAAAAATTTGACATTTCGAAACTGGAAAATTCAAATTGGTGGAAATAATGATGATAATATTTAAAAAAAAAAAAAAACTTTTCCAAATAGTATATCCTTCTCTCTCTCTGTCTTTCTCTTTCTCTCTCTCTCTCTCTCTCTCTCTTATCCTCTCATTTACAACCCTCGAAATGATAATAAATCCCCCCCCCCCAAAAAAAAAGAAAATTATTTTCTTCATAAAAAAAAAAAAAAAACAAACGATAATGATGATAAGAAATTTTAATATATATATCAAAAATAAATAATTTTCTCTCTCTCTCTCTCTCTCTCTCTCTCTCTCTCTCCTGTATCCCTTTCTCTTTCCCTTGTTATCTTTCTCTCTGCTCTGTATCCCTTTCTCTCTCTTTCTCTTTATTTTTTCTCTCCCCTGTATTCCCCTCTTTCTGTTTTCTCTCTCTCTCTCTCACCTGTATCCCTTCTCTCTCTCTTTCTCTCTTCCCTGTATCTCTCTCTCTCTCTCTCCAAACGTTTGATGTCATGCATGTTATAGAAATAATTATTTCACCGTAAAAATAAATAAATAAATAAATATGAAGTCAAAATTGTTAGATTTGATTTGATAACCCCCCCCCCACGTGTCTTCTCATGTGTTAATTAAAATATAATTTCAAAATTAAAGATTCCGATAATGACGTCATTAACCACTTAATTCCAGTTCGAATCGTTGTCGTCATCGTCTTCGTCGTTTTTATTAATAAATAAATAACTTTAAGGTTTTTTTTTTTTTTTTTTACAACAAATGTTTGCCAATAATAAAACACAAGAACAACAACAAAACTCTAACAAATTAAACATGTCGTTAATTTAAAATTGAAAATTTTTTTCTCGTGTTTTATTAAAGCAAACAAAAACGAAAACGACGACGACGATCGTTTTCTTTCCCCCACCTCCCCTTCATACCTGCCTGTGACGTAAAAGGTAACATCAATATTACGACGGTAAGTACTTGATAAGTTTTATTTCGAGAAAAAAAAAAAAAAAATTTTCAGGTACAGGCACGACGATGACGACAACAAAAAAAAAATCACGGGTAAGAAAAAAAATTTTAAAAAAAAACTTACCTTACGTGACCTTGAACGTTTTCCTTCCATCGCATCCACCGCCGCCATCTTGTTTTCTCCTCGTTCGATCTGTTTGAAAAAAAAAATTTTTTTATTATTTTTTTTTTTTAAAGATTTACCAGGAGAGGAAAAACGTTTAAAAAAAAATCAATCGTTGAGAGATGAAATTATTAATTTCGTATTAGGAAGACGACGACAGGAGGGAAAGTTACTACAACGACAGGATTTATTTGGAAAAGTCAAAAGAAATCCTGCTTGTTTTAGAAAATGCGTCGAACAAGGATTTTTACATCCCATTCAATGTCATTCATTATGTTAATTATATATATATTTCAAACGAGAAGAGAAAAAAAAAAAAAAATTTAAGGTACTACTACTCGTAATACGACAAAAAACAAAACAACAACCAACCAATCAACAAACGACTAAAACATAATAATAATAATAATAATAATATAGAAAACAAAAAAATGTTTTTGTTCTTGTTATCAATATTTTTAACGGGTAATTTAATGTTTCAATAAACATTTTCAAAAACGGTTTTATTTCCGTTTTTTTTTTTTTTTGTACGAAAAACTGTTTTCCTTTTCAAAGCCGCCATTTTGATTTCAATTATTATTATTATTATTATAGGACGGAAAATGTCGCGATGATGATTCAATCGTTTTTTAAACGTATAAACTAAAACAGTTAAAATAATATTTCACTGGAAAAATTTTTTTTTTTTTAAATAATAATTATCCGATAACGTATACGTTTTTATCGCGAAAAATTATTATTATTATTATTATTATTATTATTACCATTATTATTATTATTATTATTATTATTATTTTGTTTTTGTTTTTCCAACGAATTCGATAAAATAAAAAAAATTTTCGATATTTAAATCATATTGAAACAACGGATCCATTACTCAATCCACTAACTACTTTGCCCCGTTGACGTAATCACGTGACGACAACGTCATAAACGTTCCGGAACGTTTCCTTTTTTTTTTTAAATTTTTGAAAAGTTTCGATTCTGCCACGTCAAATTAACGGTTCCCCGCGTTACTTATTGTTTATTATATAGTTTTTATATATTTTTCGTTTTCTTCCCCACCCCCCCCCCCCCGCGTCGTTTTTTTAACTTTAATTTTTTTGTGATCCCTTTTTTTACAAAAATATTATTATTATTATTAAACATTCGAAGAATTTTTATCATTTTCGAATATATATAAAAAAAAAAAGAAAAAATTAATTTCAATTTCAAATTTCTAAATGCGGACATTTTTTTAATTAAAAAAAAATATCATACGCATATTATTATTATTATTATTATTATTAGTATTATTATTATTATTATTATTATTATTATTATTATTATTATTATTATTAAATTCTCATTAACATAAAATACCAACATTTTTTTTTTTGAATTTAATAAATTTTTTTTCTCTCTCTCTCTCTTTCTCTCTCTTTCACAGGTACGATTCCAACAGAAGAAAAAAGAAAAGAAAAACGTGGAAAAAGAAAAAAAAAAAGAAAATTTCATCATTACGAAACTTCCGTAATCTAATTATTGTAGAAAATAAAAAGTAGTTAAATATTGTTTTAATAATAATAATAATATGTATAACTCTCGGAAAATTTTTCTCAATGATAATAATAATAATAAATTGATATAATGTAGAAAAAATTTTTTTTTTTTTTTATCAACAACTTGACCGACGACAATACCAAAATAACAAGAAAAGGATTTTTTTTAAATATAACCTTAATAAGATCATTAAATCATCCGACATATTATTATTATTATTATTATTATTATTATTATTATTATTATTATTATTTATATTATTACGTCATTACGGCCAAAAGAAGAAGAAAAGAAAATAATTGAACCGTATCTTGTAATTTTTTTTTTTTTTTCATTATATATAACTTGTTTATTCTCTAGTGGGAAATTTTTTTTTTTTTATGTTGTCGTTACTGTTGTGTGATAACTGATAAAAATTTTCCCTTTTTTATTTTATTTTATTATTTTTTTTCCCTTTTAATTTTAAATAACGATTTGTTTGAACCGTTGTATTATTATTATTATTATTATTACGTTTTTCCGTTACTACGTATTCATGTTGATAATAATAATAATAAATATATGTATGTTGAATATGTATTAATAAATTTATGTAAGCATGAGAATTTTTTTTTTTTTTTACATGAGTTTATTTATTTTTTTTTAAATTGAAATTTTCCTGTTGTGAATTTCTCTCCACCCCGCCCCCACGCCTTTTTTTTTGTTAACCTAGGAGAAATGCATTTTGCACTAACTTTTCTCCACCCGGTAGCAGGGATATTGTGGGGGACTCGGCCGAAACCATTACCCAACTAAAACTCCTGGACGTATTTCCGGAGGGAGGGGCGCTTGCAGAAGTACAACCTGCACTTCAGGTTCAGCCCCCTCTTTAGCCATACCCATCAGGTTCACACACTCGCGAAAGTAGAAATCCCACCTGAGGAAGATCCCGGTACTTCCTCTTTTTACCCTTCGAGAGACAGTCCCGATCTGTCATTATCGTTCCTGCCTCTTCCGCAGAATCTGCGAGTTTCCAGAGTTTCACATCGCAGCTTCGCATTTTCCCTATTTGGATCAAGTACCCAGTTTCACCCCCACGAAACAAGGAACGGCGCATCCCCAATGCCTCGAAAGAGTTCTGTGACACTTATCCCCTTATTTAGGTACAGATCTGTTCTTGTTTGAACGAGCCGAAATTGAACTCCCCCCATTCCCAGGATTTGAACTTACGATTCTCAACCTCGGGCTCCCTCCCCAAGGCATCCAAGTTGAAGATTCATCCCCCTAGCGGACGCCTAGTAAACCCTGGAAAATCCGATCCCCGAATTCCCGCCCCTAAAACATCCTCTTTACCTAACCACCAAATATTTTGATTACAGAAGTACACCACCACTCCCGGTAATTTCTCCCCACATCCCTCCTCCCCGATTAAATAAAATTAAAAATGAAAGAAGAAGAAAATAAATGGGGAGAGGGAAGAAATAATTTTAGATAATGAAAAACTCGTAAGCACGTTCGCCATTTTCTTTTTTAAATTATTATTATTATTATTATTATTATTGTTATTATTATTATTATTATTATTATTATTATTATTATTATTATTATTATTATTAAATGTTTTTTTTTTTCATTTTGTTAAAACGAAAAATAAAATTCGCGAAGAAACGTTCGCCGAAGAACGCAAACTACAATAATAATTATTATTATTATCACTATCCAACCCGTTTGTTTCTAATAAATAATAATAATAATAATAATAATAATGATAATAATTAATTAATATTACATCAACGAATTTTTTTAAATCCCGTATACGAGCGGTAAATAATTTAAATATAAAAAAAGAATTTTTCGTGTAATGACGTCATCGTGTCAGGAGAGTGAAAAATGAAAATTGAGTTATTTACACGACACTAATAAATCGAATAATAAATCGTTTACCTAATAATAATTAATAATAATAATAATAATAATAATAATAATAATAATAATAATAATAATAATAATAATAAAATCAAAATAAATAATTTTATCAATGGCGTTCATTTCACGTATAAAATAGTATTTATTAAAAAAAAAAACGTGGTATTAGAATCCCGTGTAAACGGATCTATAGAATTTTACTTTTATTTATCAACCGAAACAAAAAAATAAAAAAACGATTTTAACTTTTTTTAAAATATTCAAATTATCATTTCCAAACAAAAAATCGAAACAAAAAAAAAAAAAAAAAACAAAAAATTATCATTATCAAACCCGGTGAAAAACAAACAACAAACAAACAAACGAACGAACGAACGCAATTAAAAGAGAAGCATTCCTAATATTTAACTTTTCTTTTTTTAAATTTAAAACATTCAATAAATTTTTTTAAAAAAACCAGGTATACAAATTTTATACCTTAAAAATTATAAACCTATAATTTATTATTTTGACAAAAAAAAAAAAAACACAACAAAAACCGCGGCAGCCATTATTAAACCATTCGAATAAATCAAAAAAGTTATGACGTCACGTCAATGATATCCCCTCCCCTTATTATAAATGCGTAATACCTCCTCCTCCTCCTCCACTTACCCCTCCCCAACTCTCCCATCCCCTCTTTTTTTTTTTTTTTGTAAAAATAAAAAGGTACCCGTTCGACGAGTAGTTAGGGTACTAATTTTTTTAAACGAAATACTAATGATAATGATAATGATAATGATGATAATTGTTTACGACGACAGCAGGTCGTTTGTTATCATTTTCTATTTAACTTGTGTCGTGACCGAAACGGTACAACCTGTTGCAAGATGATGCATGTAACAAACGACGTTTCCTCATAATAATAATAATAATAATAATAATGATGATGATGATGATTTTTCTCCCCGGATTTTTCTTTTATTTTCTTTGCTTACTATTATCATCATCATTATTATTATAATAAGAAAAAATGCATTTGTGCTTAAGAGAAGATTGATTGGGTTTTGCGCGTGCGCGAATTTGCAAATTTACGTTTGTTATATACCTTAAACCTTAATTGAAGATTTCAGTTTAGTTTTAGTTTAGTTTTACACGTTGCCTAACGTTAAGTTTTTCTTATTCATTTCATACCGTAATTTAAAATGATTTTCGCGAATAATAATAATAATAATAATGAAACATATTATTATTATTATTATTATTATTTTATAAATCCTTACGTTTGTCGTCGAAACATTTTAATTTTTTACACTTGATTATTATTATTATTAACAAATTTTTAATTTAAATCAATTGATGATAAATCGATTTTTATTTATTTATTTATTGATTAATTAATTTATTTATTATCATTATCATTATTATTATTATTATTATTATTAAAAAAATGTTTCGGAATATTTTTTGTGTAAAAAAAAGGACAATAACGTATTTTTTAACGATAAATTTTTTTTTATTATTTTTCGGAATCGCGTCCGCGGAAGAAAAAAAAAATGAATAGTGAGTTTTATCATCATTATTATTATCACCATTATCATTATCATTATTATTATTATTATTATTATTTTGGTGTTTTTGCAAAAAGAGTAAGAGTGATTTTTAATTTAAAAGCAGAAGAAAGAAGAAGAAAGAAAAACAATTGAATTTATGTTTAAACAAATTTTTAATATTGTTTGTTGTTTGTTGTTTGTCTAAAAGAAAAGAAAATTGTCGCGGGGAAAAAAGGGGAGATAAAATGTTTTAAAATTAAACTCTTTTTCCCCTTTTTTTCCTAAATTAAAAAATATTATGTAATTGATAATAATAATAATAATAATGGGTTAATAGACGAGCGAGGAGTGTTTGTCGTGTGTGTTGTCATACGAAATGGAATACATATGTGAAATATTGTTGTCAGACGAAGAGAGAAAGAGAGAGAGAGAGAGGGAAAATTGTTATTAAGTTAAGAAATGTTTAAAAATAATAATAATAATAATAAGTAATGTAAAAAAAAACGAGTTTAAAAAAAAAAAAAAAATGGTGGCACCTACGACTACGACGACGACCACCCAGTTTAACGTAAAAAAATTTTCGTTTTTCCATTTTCTTTTTTTTTAAATAGTAATAATAATAATAATACTAATAGTAAAAGGAAACGATACAAAACAAAAAATTCATTTAAAAAAAAAAAAAAACGTTATCACACAATTTTTGTGATGGCGTGTGTACGTGTGTGTGTGTGTGTGTGTGCGTGCGCGCGACCGTGTTTGTGTGTTTGTGTTTGTATGACAGATTACAAACTATATTTTGTAGTTTTGCTTTTTTCATACGTCATAACTTTTAAAAAATTTTTAACGTTTTACTTTACGACTAATTTTCTCTCTCTCTCTCTCTCTCTCTCTCTCTCTCTCTCTCGAAGGAAAAGTCAAAATAATAATAATAATAATTGTTATTTACATAATTGTTAACGAGCGAAAAACAAGCGAATCGAAGTCGATTTCGAAAATTAAATCGTTTTCGTTTGAAAAAAAAAAAAAGAAAAAAAAAGTGCGTGTGCACGCACTCACGCACACACCCACGCACACATAAATAATTAATTATTATTTAACGATTAGTACGTGTGGAAAAAAGAAAAAGAATAAAGAAAATAGAAAATTTGAATTTTCACTTTCTGGGAAAACGAAACATTTTATAACGTTCATTTTATATATCGATTAATTTCGAGATATCGAATCGAAAACTTTTATTTTTTCTTTTTCTCACTTATTATTCGTACGGGGAAGGTTTTTTCCGTTACGGCGAAAGATGGCGAGTTTTTTTTTTTTTTTGGGGGGGGGGGAGATTTTCCCTGGATCGAACGTTTGGAACGTTTATCACGTGATATAATTGTTTCGCATTGGATTTATAAGAAAAAGGCGACGTATGGGGTTAAAATTTTTTTTATTATTTTCAACGACGACACACATACATAAAACTAACAAACGAAAAAAAAAAATTAAATTAAATTAAATAAAAGGAAAATCGAATGATGGCCATGGGGGGGGTGGGTGGGAGGGAAAATACGAGAACAGAAACTAGTGTTAAAAACACAAGCCGGTGAATTTCTAACTCAATTGTATAATTAAATAAGTGAAGAAAATTCATACCGACGCCTGAATTTTTCTTTTTAAAGCCTTGGCAGACGAAATAAAATGATTGCTTTCAACACCACGACAGACATTTCGACAGCATTCATAAAACAAACACAACAACCAAAGTTTTCATTTTTTTTCGCGTTTTGATATACAAACGAAACGAAAGGGAAAAAAAGGAATGAAATTGACTTACCTTACACGTTCAGGTATCGGCAATCTAATAATTTTTTGACATTTTCATCGAAGCTTTTGATCAAAAAAATGAATTCGCCATGAGAAGGTGAACAACCAACAACCGACGATGACGTTCCTGTAAAAAAAAAAAAAATAATAAAAAATTAATAAAAAAATTTTTCGAAGTTTAAAATTTAAAACGTTTAACGACCCAAAAGGTTTTTTAATAATACGAATGGAATGATGATTATGATGATGATAATAATAATAATAATAATGGCAACAACAACAACCAAAGCTATTGTTTGCAGTCATTTAAATTTGAACAAAAAAAAAACAAAAACAAAACAAAAATTTTTTATTTATTTATTTTTTATTATTATTATTATTATTATTTTTGCAAGTCGTTCGATCGATGAATTTATTATTATTATTATTATTATTTTACGTGTTTTTTTACAAGCGACGAAAAGTAAATAATAATAATAATAATAATAATAATTTTTATTATTCGTTTTCTTAAACGCGACAAGAATTTTTGTTTAAAAAAAAAAACGACAAAAAAAATTTTTGATAGACAAGGTGACGACGTGTAATAATCATAATAATTGTTATATTAATTAATATTAAACGCGGAATCACGTGAGAGAGAGAGAGAGAGAGAGAGAGACGGGGAAAGAGAAAGAAAGGAGACAGAGAGAGAGAAAGAGAGAGAGAGAGAGAATTTTTTAAAAAATTATTATTATTTAAATACAATTTTAATTCGATGCTACCGCGATATTTTTCAATTAAACTCTCCCTCCCTCCCTTCGGCCCCCCAATAACTAAAAAAAAAATGTCATGCGGGTATCCTTTATAATCTCAACCTTCCGAATAAATTTTCAAAGGTCGCGAACTTTATGAGGAGAGAGAGAGAGAGAGAGAAAAGCCAACCTTGACGATCGGACACGCGAAAATTTTCAATCGAGATTAAATTTACAAAAAAAAAAAAAAAAAAAAAAAAAAAACAATAACGACAAACAACAAACAACAACCGAACAAATAAAATAAAAATAAAAATAAAATGCGGGTGGATAAACCATAATAATAATAATAATAATAATTTTTTGAAAATTATAAAAAAAAAAAAAAGAACAAACAAAAATTTCAATTCATCCCCCGTTTTCATTTATTATTATTATCATTATTATTTTCCGACAGGGATTTTCCATTTTCGTAAATTTTCGTGAGTCGATAAATAAGAAATTTATTAATCACATTCAAATAATAATAATAATAATAATAATAATAATAAAACGTGAACCGTGAATAATTTTAACAGGAAAACAAACAACGCCACGTTGTTGTTGCTGTTGTTGTTGTTGTCGTTATTGATGAACTCGTAACCTCTATTCGAAAGTAAAAAGAAGGAAAAGAAAAGAAAATGAAAAAAAATTAAATTGTTTTTTTTTTTTTTTTTTGCTGTCGGATTTTTCTAAAGTACAATTATGATAATGGATTCGCGGGGGTTTTTCTCGGGGGGGGGGGCGTGAAAATAAAATAAAAAAAAAAAAAACGAAACAAACGAAATTGCTTTGCTCATAACATAACATTAATTTATCATTATTAATATTGTTATAGTTATAGTTATTACGGTTGTTGTTGTTGTTTGTAGCCTTACCTGTTCAACTACGGATTCTGGAATGAATTCAAACGCTCACATGCTATTACAAGAAGCTGTGAAATGCGGGTACGACAAATGGACGAGACCAGGTTCAACGACGGAACCTTTACAAGTTCACACGAGGATCTACGTTTATTTTTTGGGATCCATCGAAGCTCATTTCTTGGTAATAATAATAATAATAATAATAATCTACCTGAAATATTTTAACACCGTGAAAAAATTTAACAAGTAAATTTATATTAGGGAGTATTTTTTTTAAATTTACAAACAAACAAACAAACAAAAAAATAACTTGATTGATTGATTAAAGAAATATTTTAAAATAAAATAAAATAAAATAAATAAATAAATGAAAAAGTTGGTAATGGTAACTAATTAAAAAAATTTGTTTTTTAATTATTACAAAAGTAAAGAGAGAGGGTGGGGAGAAAGGGGGAGGTTTAATTATTGTAAAAGAATTTGTTTTATTTTTACCTACAGCAATTTACGGCTCATCTCCTCGTGAGACTTCGATGGAAAGATCCCCGTTTGGCATATGGTCAAATGGCGCCGAAAGTTGACAGAATCGTTGGGGAAGCCATGTTGAAAAATAAAATATGGGTGCCGCACGTGTATTTGGTAAATGAAAACGAATCGAAAATGATGGGAGCCGATCAGCAAGACGTTTTAGTCACCGTCAGACCCGATGGAACCATTTATTTTTCGAGGAGGTAAAAATTCTATTTCCGGTTTAGGCGATACTATTTCCGGTTTCGTTTTCGCTCACTTTAAAACTTGATAAAATTTTTTGTTTTTTCCTCCAGAGTGAAAGTTACATTATTTTGCCTGATGAATTTACAAAAATTTCCATTTGATAAACAAGAATGTCCGCTCGTTTTGGAAAGCTGTAAGTTTATGGAAAAAAAAAAAAAATTTACAATGATTATTTTTAATAATAATAATAATAATAATAATAATTTCCGATGGGAAATAATCACGTGACGTTCTTTTTTTTTGTATTAATACATACATGTTTTTTCGTCAGGGACTTATAACACAAGTGAACTCGTATTAAAATGGGAACCGAAAGATCCCGTTATTATAAATAAAGATTTACACCTGACGGAATACAAACTGATAAAAACGTGGGAAAATTCATCAGTTGTTTCATATGAAAATTCAGATTTCGAAGAAGATGAAGTAGAAGAAGTAGAAGAAGAAGAACGAGAAGATTTAACAAATTCTTTTGCCCACTATGGGAAATTTTGTATGTTTTTATAACATCTAACCTATTTTAAGTATAAAATTTTCCTCATTTTTTCTTTTTCAAATTTTCCAGCTGGAAATTACAGTTCGCTGACGGTTAAATTTCAATTGGAAAGAGAAATCGGTCACTACATAATGGATTTTTACGTTCCGAGTATTTTATTAGTCGTCGTCTCGTGGGTATCATTTTGGCTGGATCCAAATGCCGTACCTGGAAGAACGACTTTGGGTAATTTTTTTCAGAATTTTTCTTATCGTAATAATGATGATATTATTATTCATATTGATGTTTTTTTTTGTTTAAAACAGGTACGAGCACGATGCTTACTTTTATAACATTGACGAGAAATACGGGAAGTTCACTTCCAAAAGTTTCTTATATAAAAGCAACAGAAATTTGGTTTCTTGTTTGTACGGCTTTCATATTTGGTTCTCTCGTAGAATTTGCATTCGTCAATACGATATGGAGAAGAAAGTGAATGATTGATTGATCATTTTTTTCTTTTAAATTTTTTTTTATATTACAATTTTTTTTTTTTTTTTTTTTTGATTCATTCATAGGCAAAATGTCGCACTGAAGAAGGTTAATAGTAAACATATATTAAAATCAACTCTTACGCCTCAACTTCATAGAAAACAATTAAATAATTACATAGAAAGATGTCAATCGTGGCCTTCCGTGGTCGATGAAAACGACAAAGGAAAAGACAATGTTTTTTATTTGCGTGACGTAAATGTAATTATAAGATCGTCGTGGAGATCGTTGTGTTTTTAATTAAAAACCTGAAAATAATATAAATTTTAATGGTTGTTTTTTGTATTAAATTTATTTACAGAGCAGTCGAAACGAACTCACGGTTAATTCAATAGAATCGATAAATATGGAAGCTTTTCGTAGTAATAATCAATCGGCTGAAACTGTCGATACGACTACGAGTAACAAATTATGCGATTCAAATTGTCAAAATATCGTCATACCCATACCTACGGTAACATCGAGTCCGACAAACAATCAACAAACGAAAGGCCTCACGACCATGACTCCCCAAGAAATAGCAGACTGGATCGATCGTAGGAGTAGAATTTTATTTCCGGCATCATTTTTTATTTTTAATGCATTTTATTGGGGATTCGTGTGGATATAAATAAATAAAAGTTTTTTCAATTCATAATAACTTTCACGTGTTTTAATAATTTACACTGAAACAATTATTAATTTAGTTATTATTATTATTATTATTGCTTGTGTTGTTAAACTGTTGTTGTTGTTGTTGTTGTTAAGTTTTCAATATGAATTTTTAGTCAATAACAAAGGATTATATTATTTTTAGAATTTTCTTAATTCAAATAGACTGTAGTAATTAGATACTGTGAAAATATATATATATATTTTTATAAAAATCTGGAAAAAAAAAAAAAAATTATTTAATAACAGAATATCTAAATAATAATTAAAAAAAAGTTATAATTCAGCTTCTGGATCATCACTGTTAAAAAATTTATATATTTTTTTACTCAGCTGAGGTCCAAGTCTTCTATTCGAAGACAACAAACCAAAATCTCTTCGGATTTGAATGTTTTGTAATAAAAGTTCACCTTCTTCAGAATTCAAGCAACTTTTATATTTTTTAACTAAAGCAAGTGGAGATTTGTATTGGCTGACAATAGCTTGTGCCGTATCGACGCCTACCGTGCTAAATTGACATATTTGTTGTTGCCATAAATTGATTAATCCATTACCATTTTTATCGATTTTAACTGTTTGAGAAAAATCACCTTTTGCAAACCATTCAAAATCATCTTCTTGCCTTTTTTGTTTATCTATTTTATAATCGATTTGTGATAATGATTTTGTTATGTTTAAAACCAAAGCTGATAATTCTTCAGGTTTTTCTAAAAGTCTTTAATGAAAAAGCAATAAATAAATGATTAAATTGTTTAAAAAATTATTAAATATTAAAATAATAATCCTTACCTGCAATTATGCTTTCCTAATAATTGCAAATCGCATAATGCAAATTCTAATTGATCTTTAGTGACTAAAGGAGATTCTTTATACATTCTTTCTAATTCTGTTAGTTTGTTACCTTTACCTTTTGAATCGTTATTTTTTTTATTTTTCCAAAATTCAAAATATTTTTGTAAACCGCAAATGACCAATGTGATTTTTTTCTCTATGTATGCAGTTCTTATGGTTTCCAAGTGACTTAGCAATTCATCATCATTTATGAGATTAATTGTTTTTTTCCAATCGATTACATAAAGCAATTCAGTTTCATCTTTATATTCAATTTTTTCAATAAACTCTCCGAAATCGTTTAATTCTTTGTGAATTTTTTTTTTACTCCAAGTAATGACATGACTTTTAATTTGACTTTGAACAGTATATTGTATATCATTTTGCTGTAATAGAGTAATTATGTTACCACCCAAATTCAAATTAACAATTTCATTGTCTATGTGAACTTTTAAAAATTTTATATTTTCCTCGGGTTTAAGATTTCTTTGATTTTCAATTAAAATAGCTTTGACATTTTTTTGCCTTAATTGCTCTGCTTTTTTAACTTCTTTCAATTTTTCCCTCTCTTGTTTTTTTTGCTCTTTTAAATCTTTTGCTAATTGTTTTTCTTCTTGCGAAAGTTTATTTTTAATTCTTTTTTCTTTAGGACTTTTTTGCAATAAATTTTTTAACGAATTTGATTTCAGAGGCGAAACAGATAAATTTGAAGTGTCGCTGACGTCACTGACATCATAATTGGAAGTAGAAAGTAGATCTTTCTGAGGAAAATTGAAATTTTTTGATAAAAAATCATTTTCTTTTGTTGAAGAAGCAGCATTTCCATCAGTTTCCTTAGAATTTACTAAACCTTCGTTCTAAAATCATACAAATAAAAAATTGCATTACACAAACACTTTTTTACGCAAAAAATATAAAGTTTTTTCATACCTCAAAAGGTTCTTCATTAATTGGATAATCTGTTGGAGGATAAACTTCATCGTTCCAATCAACTAAGAAAACATCATTTTCGTTATTAGCAGATGTAACTGAATTTTTGATATCGTTAGAAGAATGAGAATTTTCCGAATCGGATAATATTTCTATGACTTCCATTTTAGAACTCTTTTGTATAACTTTCTTTTCATAATTATCATATTTATTAAATAAAAATAACTTTAAAATAATAATGCATAAAAGAACCGTTGAAACTTATATTTGTCGCCATGAAAATTTTGCAAGAATGAAAATTCTAGTGCCACGATCATTGTAAATAGTTGTATCCAAATAAGTATTAACCTTAATTAAACTTTTTGATTTTATTTTCTATTAAAATGGCTCAGGCCAATGATGTTATTGTTGATGCTTTGCCATACATCGATCAAGGTTACGATGAACCAGGAGTGCGAGAAGCTGTAAGACTTTAATATATTCATGTAAAATTACTAATAATAATAATAATACTGTGCAATTTCAAATGTAATCAATATTCATAATTTCTTAGGCACTTTCAATGGTCGAAGAAGAAACTCGAAGGTACAGACCTACAAAAAATTATCTTGAACATTTACCACCGTTAAATCTTACATCTTTTGAGGTATGACTGGTACATCATATAAATAATGCTTGTAACAAGTGATGGAATTTATAAATTTACTAATTAATAATTTTAGACTAAAATAATGAGAAATGAAAATGAAAGAATGCAGCAAAGGTTACCAATGGAAGTTTTAAGTATGAGAAGATATGAACTTCCACTTCCACCACCTGGAAAATTAACTGACATGTCAGCCTGGGCTGAATGTGTTGACAATTCATTATCGCAGCTAGAACATCAAGCTACAAGGTAATTCAACAAATCATAATAATAAATAATTATTTACAAAATAAAAATTATGTTGGGTAATTTTATTTTTAGAGTTGATAATTTAGAATTAATGTTAGAATATGGATGTGAAGCTTGGAGAAGTTATTTGGAATTTTTAGTGAATGAAGTTTCGTGTGCTCAGAAAAAACTTCAAGACATTCGGTAAAGTTCAAATTATCATTTAAATCGCTAAGAATTTAAAATTCATTATTTAAATTTTTAGATGTCATCATGGTAAATAATAATAATAATAATTCCTTTTTCTCTATTTAGTAAAGAAATTCAAGAAATTAATTGGGATAGAAAAAGTTCGCAAACAAGCGGAGGTGAAAAATTAATCAATTTAGAAGCCACATGGGTTCAATTAGTTTCTAAAAATTATGATATAGAACAAGCTATTGTAAATTTGGAAACTGAATTGGCACAATTAGAAAAAGAACCAGTGATTCCGAATGAAGGTTGAAGGTAATATTTTTGTAATATGATGATGTATTTATGTATCGATTGTAATAAAAATAATTATCATAATGATTTTAAAAAAAATTTCCGAATGAGAAAACTAAAATATATATATATAAATATTTTATTTTTAATGTAAGATTTTTTAAATGTCTTTTTTCCTAATGAATTGTCAATGTAAAATATCCATAAAGAGTAAAGTAGTTTTTTATTATATATATATCGGAGGATCTTTACTTATCAAAAAATTTATAATAAAGTTTATAAGGGTGGTTATTTTTGTTTGATTAAATAAAATAAATGTATTAACTTTCAAATAAATGTTTTTACTAAAGTAACAAATAAAGAATTTCAAACAATTTAAAAAAAAAAAAAAATTTATTTACAAATAAGGTTTTTAATTACATACACTAATCGATAATCAACTGGTAGGAGGCACAATTACTTGCCCATTTTGTTTGGGCTTCCTTTCCTCTATCACTTATTTCCTATAAGTTAAATTTAGAAATTTGAAATGATCAAATAGTGCATCATTTAAAATTTTTACTATTTACTAAATAGTAAAGAGTTTTCGTTTCCCTCACAAACGATATTTAACTCATTGTGATCTTATCGTCAAAATCGAATATTAAAACATTTTTCATTTTGTTTACGACTACAAAAAAAAACGAAAAAAAATTGTGACATTTTCAAATTTATATATATAATAAAAAATTTTTCTAAATAATATATATATATATATATATATATGAAAAAAATAAAAAAAATTTATTTACACTCGTTAATAAAATAATATTTTTCTAATTTAAATTTATATATTTGTAAACTAATTAAATTATTACTCTTGTTGACTCATTTTATGTTTTTCCGATTTCATATTTTCTAATTCTTGTTCTAGCCTTTCTTTAGCTCTCACAACTTTAGATTGTAAATAAAAAGATCCTCCTTTGGTTTTATCATTTGCATTAAACAAATGTTCATATTTTTCTTTTATTTCAACCGGATCCATTTTGCTAACGTTAAGAATTTGTTGTGCTTCTTCTAATGTTATACCCGATCTAATGTTTTCTTGTGCACGTTTTGCTCCCGTTTTTCCACCACCTCCTCTCCTTGCAGCTTCTCTACTTGCATTCAGTTCTTGCCTGACAGCTCTTGCAAAAGCTTTACCAATAACTTGAGCACCTACAATAATTATTTGCGCCACGTACTTGGCCATTATTTACAACAACAACAACAATAAAAAAAACAATAAAAGACAAAAAAGAGAAAAAAAAAAAAACGATTCTACTAAATAAATTTTAATTCAATTTTAAAATTTACTGTTTTAAATTATATATATATCACATATCGAAGAACATTACTTAGTGCGCCATCTTTATCGTGGTATTAGATTTATAAATTAAACCAAGCGGCCATTTTGAAAAAAAAAACCGCGTAAATTTTTTTTCGAATTTTCGTTATTATTATTGCTTATTTTTTTGTGTGTTTATTTTTATTACCATTATTAAAAAATTATCCGAGTTATAAAGTTTTATTCTACTCTACTACTACTAGAGTATTATTATAATGTTAATAATACAAATAATAAAAAAATGGTCGGGGGGAGGGGGAAATTTAAGAAATGATAGGTTTCGTTATGTGAAATAAAATTTAAAAAAAAAAATATATAAAATGAATTTAATTTTATAATATTTTCCTTATGTGTGTGTGTAAGGAAAAGGCGATGAAAAATTACCACCTGGACATTAAATTTAAAAACATTTGATTATACGGATTAAATATTATCACGACGTACACAATTTAAAATTTTTTTTTCTTTTTATTCCTAAAGGCAATTAACATTAAATAATATTTTTAAACTCCTCCCCACTCCCCACCCCCCCGAAAAAAAAAAACATTTCAAACGGATAATTTAATATTATTTTAAACGGAATCAACGATTTAAAATATATATATTTAAAACGAAAAACCATTAAAACTTTTTTTTTTAAGGGAAAGCATATCCGTTTCCTCTCTCCCCTCTCTCCCCCCTTTCCCTTCCTCTCTCTTTAAGGTGTTAACCAACGGTTATTATCAAAATTTGTATTTAAAAAGGTTAAAAAAAAAAAAAACAAAAAAACAAAATGAAATTTAATTTAATGGAGATTAATAATAATAATAACAAAAAAAATTTTTTTTTTCATTTTACCTAAAAATCAGATAAAATATTAAAGTATTTAATGTTATAAAAAAAAACAAACTGATATAATAATAATAATGGACGATGTTGTTAAAGGTTCTTTCAATAATAATAATAATAATAATAGAAAGGAATGAAAGAGAAGACAGATAAAAAAAAAAAAAAATTTTTTTTTGTGAACGGTTCCAATTGATTTTACATATTATCGATAATACTCTTATCGTGATTCGATTGTTTGTCATAATAATTCGCCTAAAGGAAATTTTAAAAATGAAATGAATTGAAAGAATAATAATAATAATAATAATAATAATCCTCCACCCATGAGTCAAGGTAACCCATTTAAATAAAGGTATTATTAATTTTATAATATCGTAACGATTAATCAATATTGAACAATACACTAACAAACAAACGAACAAACGAACAAACGAGAATTTATTTTTCACATTGTTTCACTTTACAAACGTATAAAACATTAAAAAAAAAAAAAAAAAAAAAACGTTAACTTACAGTGAACTTCAACGAATAAATAAAAATGATTCTTTTGACACGATCGTATTGATGACGTCACGATTTACGCCACGCCCACGAATAATAAATTAATCCAATTGAAATCGATCCATGTCGGACACTGTCGCCATGAAATTATTTGGCGCGCTTTTTTAAACGTAAACAAACAAAAATGAAATTTCCGTTACGATTTTTGCGTTCGAACGTTCGAAAATTTAAAATTTAAAAAAAACATTCCGTTAGATTATTTAAATTATTTTTTTTTTCTTTTAAATTTATGTGATGAATATATGAGTTTGTTTGTTTGTTGCGTTTGTCTCGTTGATTATTATTATTATAAAATCCGCATATTTTCATCACAGTTAACACATAAATAATAATAATAATAATATTAATAATAATAACAATAAAAACCGTTACAATCTCAATCGTCGTATAATATAAAAAAAAAATGTCTTTTATTTTATAATTTTTTTTATTACGCGACTTCGTTAATAATAATAATAATATTTAAAATGGAAAGATGAGGGGTGGGGGTGGGGGTGGGGAGGAAGGGAAAGGGTCAAATTTTTTTTTTTTTTATCTTTCGAGTAAATTCAAATTCCGGAAATGG
>NW_002987371.1:75913-80724 GCF_000006295.1 Pediculus humanus corporis
AATCCACGTCTTTCTCTCAATTTTATTTCTTTAAAAAAAAAAAAAAAATTTAAAATTTTTTTCTTTTCGAGGTTGAATTGGAAAAAAAAAAAAAATTTTAATTGATCTCTCTCTCTCTCTCTCTCTCTCTCTCTACGTGTAGGAAGTCATTAAACTATGACTACAACAGCGTTATTTTCTTCTTACACTTTTTTTTTATTTTATTTTTTCTATTCATTCGAACGTGTCAGAAACAATAATATAACCCCGACATACAAACGAACGAATGAGAGAAAAAAAGAAAAACGTCATCTTTTTATTAAATGATTTAGTGTGAAATAAATTATTTAAAAAAAAAAAAAAATTGTTTTTAACAAACCGCAAAATTTTTAACCACGATCACGAGTGAAAAAGATGATGATTTACCATTTTTTCCTTTTCCTCTTCCTCTTCTACTACCGTCGCCATTTTTTTCCCTCCTTCTTCTTATTCTGACCGCCGCCATTTTTTTTTTTTAATTTTTCAATTCCGCAACGTTTTTATTATAAATTTTTTAGTTTTTTCATGTTTTATCTTTTGAATTAACGTTTAATAATAATTATAATAATAATAATAATAAAATGGAGGATTGAAGATGATTTTTTTTAAATATTTAAATTCTTTATTTTACATTTGAAAATTTGATTATGGTTTGTTTTTTGTTTTAAGTCCGCCATTTTGTTTTTTTTCGATTAATTTTTAAAAATAAAACAACATGATTGAGGAAAATTTATTTTTAAAAATGGCGAATTATTATTAAAAGAAGAATTTGAGAGTTATAAAAAAAAAAAATTTTTTTTTCTTCTCTATGGAATCGATCGAAAAATAATAATAATAATAATAATAATAATAATAATAATAATAATAATAATAATAATAATAATAGTAATAATAATAATTTTTATCCATTTACGGAATTGTCGTCACGTGTCGTGAAAACAATAAAATGTCGTTAATAATAATTATGACGGTTCGTTATGTATGACCTAAAGGAAAAAAAAAATATGACAAACAAAATTCTAGAACGTTCGAAAGATAATATTGTAAAAAGAAAAAAAAACATGAAGGAAATAAATAATAATAATAATAATTCCGTATTTTGAATTTAAAATGACGAAAAGAAAAAATTTCAAGTAAAAAGTATTAAGAAAAACAAAACAAACAAACGCAATCGATCACCACCGCCATCTATGAATTAAAAAAAAAAAAACAATTAAAAACCGGATATGATACGTAAACGGAAACGATTAACGAAACGATTTTTAAAAATTTCATGGAATTGAAAATAATAATAATAATAATAAATAATAAAACAATAAAATTTTTTATTTATTTTTGAAATTTACACGCACAAATTTTTGTTAGAATTTTTTTTTTTTTCATTATTATTTAATGTTAAATTTTTGTGTCGGCCATTTTGATTTAAAAAAATCCAGGATTCGTATGTTCTATGACGCATCTTTTACAATATTTTTTAACGGCTCTATAACCTTCTATAGATATTTGACAATCTTGTATGTTTAACTGTTGGAGTCCGCGACAGTAATAAGCGATGCATTGAACTCCTCGATCCGTCACCAAATCGCAATTTCTCAAACTTAATTTTTTTAAATTTTGACAACATTCTGCGAGAGCTCGAAGTCCCGCATCGCTCACATCGCATTTACCTATATCGAGAGCTCGAAGTCTCGGACACGATCTCGCTAAAACGGTTATCGCATCATCGGAAACGGCTTCGCATCCTCTTGCGTTTAAATATCTTAATTTGTAACAACGTCTCGCGATGACTTTTAATCCCACGTCGCTGACTCTGTCGCATTTGGCAACTGATAAATAACGAAGCGTCGCTCCTAATTTTGCTAATTCGTGTAATGCGAAATCCGTCACACGATTACAATCGCTCACCGAAAGCTCTCTTAACATTCCGCAAAAACTTGGAACGTATTTTATTCCCGTATCTGAAATTAATAATAATTAAAAAAAACGTTATCTTATGCATAAAACAACTTCCGGTTACGGTTAATCTGCTGACACTGCAAATTGGTTGGGTGCGTTGGACGTCGTAGGAATACGATATAAATAATCTGTTGAAATCCTCTTCGTATATCGACCATATGGATAAAAAATAATAATAATGATGAGGATGATGATGAGCTGAAGAATTGCCGGAGAGGTTTTGGAGAAAATTTTTCGAGAATTATTTAAAAGCTGTTTTGCGAAAAGAAAGTTACTACTACCTGGAAACGTGGAGAAAATTGCTTGTGAAGATTTCAGAAAATCGTTAATAGAACTGCTGGAGAAATTTTAAAGAAATTTTCAAAATTTTGATGATTTTCTATAGGACTGCTGGAGAAAATTTTGGAGAAGTCTGGAGAAGTTTGTAAAAATTTATAGAAAATTCTAAAGAATTTAGAGAGAATGGTTAAAGAACTGATAGAGAATTCCTGGAAAAGTTTGTCGAAATTTTTGAAAAAAGTGTGGAAAACTCTGAGGCTTTGCTGGGAAAGTCTGAAAAATTCTAAAGATTTTGTTCTAAGAAAATTCTGGAGAAGTCTAGAAAAATTTCTGGAGAAGTTTGCATATAGTGCTGGAGAAAATTCTGAAGAAGTCAGGAGAATTCATGAAGAAGTTTGAAAAATTTATTGAAAAGTCTAAGAAATTTATAGAGAATCGCCGGAGAATTACTGGAGAAATTCAGAAATTCTCAAGAATTACTGGAGAAGTTTGTAGGAATTTCTAGAGAAACATTTACAAAGAAATTTTGTAAAAGTCTGAAAAATTCTAAAGAAATTGCTGGGTTGGGGAAATCTCTATAGATTTTCTAAAGAACTGCTGGAGAAAGTCTAAAAAATTGCTGAACAAGTACGAAAAAATTTCGGAGAAGTCTGGAAGATTCTGGAAAAATTTCCAAGGAATATTTTTAAGTATTACCGGAAATAGCTGAAGAAATAAAATTAATTCATGGCGACTCACAAGAATTGATATTGTTCAAGCATTTATTCCTAAGGGATCAGGGTGATGAGGAAACCTGGAATAAACCCTGGAAAAAACTCTGAATATAAAACACGTGATGAACAACGCTATGATTATAAACTTAAAAAAATAATAAATTATTAAAAAAACGCGACGGAAGAAAAAACAAAAAAAAAAAAAAAAACCCGCGAAAAGAAATTTAAAAAAAAAAAATGGCGTGGCTCCGTTGAAAATCATAGAGTAAATAAATTTTTTTATTTTTTTGTTTATTATTATTATAACGTATTATTATAATTTTCAGTTAAAAAACGATGGCCGATGAAAAAAAAAAATGAAAAAGAGAGACAGAGGAACAGTGAAGGGGAGACAGAAGGAGGGGAGAAGGAGGAGAGGGGAAGGGAGGGAAAGGTTTTAATGGCAAGAACCTAAAATTCCAAAAATGCCAAACGTTAATAAAAAATTAAAATGTAGTCATAAATTTTTTTTTTTTTTTTTTTAAAATAAAACAGATTTTTTTTTTTATTCTTTTACTGGTTTTAAAATATAAAATCAGCATGACGTAATAATAATAATGATGATGATGATAATAATAATAATAATAATAATAATAATATAATTTTTTTTTTTTTTCATTTATTAAAATAGACCAAATGTGAAATAAAAAAATATTTCCAGTTGAGATATTAAAAAAAAAAAAAAAGGGCAGGAGGCGTATAGAATAGAATAGAATAGAATAAAAAAAAAAACAATGAAAGAATGAATGAATGAACGAAAGAACGAAGGAGGAAAAGAATGATTGACTGACTGACTGACTGACTGACTGATTGATTGATTGATTGATCGGTTAATTTTATGCATAATTTTGTTTCGCAAACAACAACAACAATAAAAATTTCGTTTCGTTTCTTTTTTTTTTTAAATCGTAAAACTCAATTTCGACTTTTAAACATTGTCACGACTGGTGAGACGTCGAGTCTAATGCCACGTTAACAAAAAAAATTATTATTTTTTTGCGTGTAACGCAATATATACAAAGGTAATAAATGTCCCTATTATTATTAATAATTATTTTTTGTAAATGAATTGGGGGGAGGGAAGAGAGAAAGGGGGCGGAGAGAGGGAAGCAGAAAAAAAGGAGAGGAGGGGCTTCGTATTTTCGCAGTGAAAGCGTAATCGGGGGGGGGGGAATCCGTGATTCGTAATTTTATTAATTTGCGGTTTTCGTACGAATCCGATTCTTTCATATTCTGACGTCACGATTAAAATTAAAACCACGAATAATTAATATAAATATATATATATTTTAAAAAAATATTTGCGGTTAAAAAAAAAAAAATCACGTGGTAGTAGAAAATAAAAAAACCGCACACGCTTCTCATTAACTACGTTTCATTTTCTCTCTTTCTTTTGTAAAAATCTTTTCTCCGTTTCATAAAAAGAAAAAAAACAATTCAATACTTATTCTTAATAAATAATAATAATAATAATAAAAAAACGAAATTATTGACACGAACTTTTTCTTTTTAAAACGCGAATACATTCCGTTATTATTATTATTATTAGTATTAAAATCAGATTTTTAAACTTAATCCCACGGATTATAAAAAAAAAAAAAATTATTATTATTATTATTATTATTTTTTTATTCCGTGGCATCTTTTGAAAGATTTAAGACATCTTCAAAAAAAAAAAAAATATTAATGATAATAATAATAATAATAATAATAATAATAATAATTTTATTCAGATAAATGGATTTGATAATAAAATTTGATGTCGTATAATAAAGTCATTCAAATTTTTTTTCTCTTTTTTCTCTT
>NW_002987371.1:86815-89198 GCF_000006295.1 Pediculus humanus corporis
TTTTTTTTTTTTTTTTTTCATTTCTCGATCGTTTTATTATTATTATTATCAATTTCCCGCCGCGTAAAATTTATGGAGACGCGGGCGTGCGCGCACCTATCGGCGATTTGGATAACTAAAAAAAAAATTTCTTTCCGTCTTATTATACAGACGAACGAACGGAAACGATACACAAAAAAAAAAAAAATAATAATAATATTTTTTAAATGACACGTTTAAATTTTAATACCACGAAAATTATCAATGTGAAATTTTCTAATGACACGACCCAAAAAACACAAAATTAAGCATAAAATTAATAATAATTTTAAAAAATTTTCTTTTTGTTTTTAAATTTCGCGTTATACTAATATAATTGTTAATCGCTACGAAATGATTTTTGTTTGTTGGTTGTTTGTTCGTCTGTTTGTTTGTTGTTTGTACGAATATTTTAAATTCGAAACAAAATCATCATCATAATAATAATTCATCGTAATAATAAAAATTATATATATAATTTTTTTAAAAAAAAAAATTCTTTGGGGGGATTTTAAGGTATAGAAGAGAAAAACAACAACAACAACCATAACAACCATCGTAGTCACGGTCGAGCCTATAATTTTTCTTTCTTCTTATTTTTTTTATAAAGAGTAAAAATAAATAAATATAAAAAAAATTTATAATAATAATAATAATAATAATACGAAATCTTTTACCTTCGTGAAATAAAACCCTCGTATAATCATCGTAAATCGTTTTCAAACATATTTTAACGAAAAAAAAAAAAAATTGTTGTCGCCAAAGGGCGACAAAATAAAAGTAGTTTTTTTTTTTTTTTTTTTTTTTTTTTTTTATAACTAGTCGACAAGTATTTAATAACCCGACGGCATAAATTAATGTTTAACGTATAATAATAATAATAAGAGAAAAAAAAATTTTTTTTTTTTTTTTCGCGTATTTGTAACGGAAATGACCGAACCGTTTTATTATTATTATTATTATTATTATTATTTTTTCCTAATTAGTTTTTACGTCTGTTGTTGTTGTTGTCGTTGTTGTTTATTATTATTACTGCTGACACGACGATATCACTTTCGTTTTATTTAATACATTTGGAAAAAAATTTTTTTTTAAAATGATGACGATGACGTCAAACTACTAACTATAATACGATGATGATAATAATGATAATAAATTAAACAAAAGTATTTTTTTTTTCTTCTGCTTCTTCTTCTTCTTCTTCTACCGACGACGATTCTCGTCTTTGTCAGTTTAGATTGATTACGATTTACAATCAACGTTTTTATTGTTCGTATCGGATTGTAAAGAACGCGTGGAAGCAGAAGAAAAAAAAATAATATTCTACATATATATACGTCGTTTGAAAAAAAAAAACAAATTTTCGTGAGATTTAAACACAATTAAAACCGGATACGGAAATACGATGATGATGATGATGGGTAAGAATTCGTAACACGCGCACGCGCACTCACGCACACACCCATATATTGAAACGTTAGTTTTAAAAATATTTCGTTTGTTTTTTTTTTTTTTTTTGGTTGTTTTTCTTTATAACTTCATGAGAAAAAAAAATTTATGAATTTATTTATTCGTTAAAAATTCCGTGATGATGATAATAATAATAATAATAATAATAATAATAAACCTGAATCTGTCAAAAAGAAAAAAAAATGTAATTTTTCCCTTCGAGTTATGTTAAATAAATTTTTTTTTTTAAATTTCGTGTTTAATTTTTTAAGTTTTAGGTTGGCAACACTTTTCGTGTTTAAATAACAAACAAGCGAACAAACAAACAAACAATATTCGAAATTTCTTTTATTGGTTTTTTTATTAATTAATTTCTTTAAAAAAAAAATTAAAAAATTGAAAATTTTCCTTATCATTCAAAATACTAATTAAAATTATTATTATTATCACTACTACTACTACTATTATTATTATTATTATTATTATTATTATTTTACTGCCCGTTCGTTTTTATCGATTACTCGAATGTTTGCATTTATTTAGTACATACGTCATATTAAAAATTTGAAACGAATTTGAAAAAATGGCGCCAAATTTTTACGAAAAACGCGGCGTTCCGCCATTTTGTTTTTTTTTTTCCGTTTCCATGAGTACTCATTTAACCGTCGTCGTCGTCGACGTCATCGTCGTGAATGAACGCACACTCAGACACACACACGGAAACCACGTTCGTAATGATTTTATTTTTTTTATTAATCTTTCTCCTCCCCTCTCCCTACTCCCCACACACCCCTCACCCCAAACCAAAAAAAACCGTCGAGAATGACGTTTATCTTTTTCAGGTATACATCAACGTATATTATCAATAATAATTAATTTGCTTAAATGATTATTAAAAGCCTTAAAAAAAAAAAAA